>NC_050571.1:8987668-9160168 GCF_013265735.2 Oncorhynchus mykiss | reverse complement strand
GACTCACTTATCCTTTCCCTTTTGAAAAAAGAAAAGCAGATCAGCTGAAAAAATGATTTGATGATGAAAATTACAGGCCTCTCTCATCTTTTTAAGTGGGAGAACTTGCACAATTCATGGCTGACTAAATACTTTTTTGCCCCACTGTAGCTCAGGCAGTAGGAAGCTCTCTCATCCATTTATATGCAGATGACACAGTCTTATACTCAGCTGCCCCCTCTGCTAATTTTGTGTTAAATGCTCTACAACAAAGCTTTCTTAGTGTCCAACAAGCTTTCTCTACCCTTAGCCTTGTTCTGAACACGTCCTGCGAATCAGAGAAGACATCGCCATGGTGAGTCCAGTCATACATGTTACAGTTGAAGTTGGACGTTTACATACACCCTAGCCAAATACATTTAAACTCAGTTTTTCACAAATCCTGACAATTAATCCTAGTAAAAATTCCCTGTGTTAGGTCAGTTAGGATCACCACTTTATTTTAAGAATGTGAAACGTCAGAATAACAGTATATTGATTTTATTTCAGCTTTTATTTCTTTCATCACATTCCCAGTGAGTCAGAAGTTTACATACTCAATTAGTATTTGTTAGCGTTGCCTTTAAATTGTTTAATTTGGGGCAAATGTTTCAGGTTGCCTTCCACAAGCTTCCCACAATAAGTTGGTGTAACTGAGTCAGGTTTGTAGGCCTTGTTGCTCGCAAACGCTTTTTCAGTTCTGCACACAAATTTTCTGTAGGATTAAGGTCAGGGCTTTGTGATGGCCACTTCAATACCTTGACTTTGTTGTCTTTGAGCCATTGTTCCATAACTTTGGAAGTATGCTTGGGGTCATTGTCCATTTGGAAGACCCATTTGCGACTAAGCTTTAACTTCCTGACTGACGTCTTGAGATGTTGCTTCAAAATATCCAGATAATTTTCCTTCCTCATGACGCCATCTATTTTGTGAAGTGCACCAGTCCCTCCTGCAGCAAAGCACCCCCACAACATGATGCTGCCACCCCCATGCTTTACAGTTGGGATGGTGTTCTTCGGCTACAAGCCTTCCCCTTTTTCTTCCAAACATAACAATGGTCATTATGGCCAAACAGTTCTATTTTTGTTTCATAAGACCAGAGGACATTTCTCCAAAAAGTACGATCTTTGTCCCCATGTGCAGTTGCAAACCTTAGACTGGCTTTTTTTTATGGCGGTTTTGGAGCAGTGGCTGCTTCCTGGCTGAGCGGCCTTTCAGGTTTCGTCGATATAGGACTCGTTTTACTGTTTCCTCCAGCATCTTCACAAGGTCCTTTGCTGTTGTTCTGGGATTGATTTGCACTTTTCGCAGCAAAGTATGTTCATCTCTAGGAGACAGAACGCGTCTCCTTCCTGAGCGGTCCCATGGTGTTAATATCTCCGTACTATTGTTTGTACAGATGAACGTGGTACCATTAGGAGCTTGGAAATTGCTTCCAAGGATGAATCAGACTTGTGGAGGTCTACAATTTTATTTTCTGAGGTTTTGGCTGATTTTATTTTGATTTTCCCATAATGTCAGGCAAAGAGACACTGAGTTTGAAGGTAGGCCTTGAAATACATCCACAGGTACACCTCCAATTGACTCAAATGATGTCAATTAGCCTATCAGAAGCTTCTAAAGCCATGACATCATTTTCTGGAATTTTCCAAGCTGTTTAAAGGCACAGTCAACTTAGTGTATGTAAACTTCTGACCCACTGGATTTGTAATACAATGAATTATAAGTTAAATAATCTGTCTGTAAACAATTGTTGGAAAAATGACTTGCCATGCACAAAGTAGATGTCATAACCGACTTGCCGAAACTATAGTTCGTTAACAAGAAATTTGTGGAGTGGTTGAAAAACAAGTTTTAAATACTCCAACCTAAGTGTATGTAAACTTCCGACTTCAACTGAACCTGCGTATCAGAGAAGACATCACTAGAGTGAGTCCAGTCACATTGAAGGTGTTTTGTGAGCCATGCTACATTTGGCATCTCAATCTGTTCTCCCGCTCATCACCCATAGAAGTTACACATTTGTAATTCTGACAAGTTTTGTTGAAGAAGTATTTAACTTATGCATTTGTGTACTTTTGTGACCCTTTTGTGACTTGAGAATCTATATCCCAGACTCAGCCTACTATGACCCCCAAGACACGAGCCATGAGAGAGAACCCCTAGCAGAACACTGAAGAGTAGGTTACGGTTCCTTTAACTGTTGTTGAGCGACTAACCAACACAGGTTATTTTTGGTATAAAAAAAAAAAAAAATGTTTTAAAGGATTTAACCGAAATTGCTTTAGCTATTTTAATTCCATTTAGTTTTTTTTGTGATCTCAATGCTACGAGGACTTGGAATGAAATAATAGTCATCAAATAAAACCAATGTTATATACACAACTGAAATATGTTATTGATGTAAATAAACAATGGTTAATTAGTGATAAGTCGTAATGGGCAGTCACTACCATCATGGGACTTGTATTAATAGTTTTATTCTGTGTTATAGCATTCAACCCACAATACATAGTGCATTTAATGTGAGATATCGAAGAAGAAAAAAAACGTGATTATTAAAACCGACCTCAACAAGTACTAATCGCTCAGCACTATTTAACTAATGGTCTGTACACTACATTAGTGTAAACCCCTATCAGAACACTGACATGGCGTCTGAAGAGCAGGTTACTGTTCCTTAACAGTCTGTAACTTCATGTCATGAATCTCTAATTACATATCATGATGCTGATTGGCTTATTTTTAGGCAGTTACGAAACAAGTGTTATTTTCTTCTCAGGAAGGCCAAGTCTGAATATGTTATGTCTGTTACCACTGAACCTGAATGACCCTAGAAAGTCTATGTCTGGTAACAGTAATGTTAATGAATTACCATCATGTGTTTTGAAGGACTCTGTTGCTGTATATGACACAACTGAGATGCTGAATTGTTTCAATGAGCACTTTGTATCATCTGGTAGGCTGTTTGATTCAGTGTCCTCTGTCTCTGTACAACCCTGTGTAGATGAACCAGTGAGAGCTGGTCAAACGTTTAGCTTTTTGCCATTCTCAGTGCAGGTGGTACATAAAGCCCTGAAATCCTTAGATCAGAGAGAGCCTGCAGGTCCTGATCTTCTGGATCCCTGCTTTGTAAATCTGGCAGCTGATTTCATAGCTGAACCACTTACATATCTGTTCAATCTAACCCTGGAATGTAATGAAATTCCTAAGGTCTGGAAATCAGCATTTGTCCTACCACTTTTAAAAGGGGGAGATCCAACTCTTTCAAATAATTATAGGCCAATCTCAAAGCTGTCACCCCTGGTGAAAATACTTGCAACCCTTGTAAGTGAACAGCTAAAATAGTTTTTATTTACTAACTCTATTTTATCAATGTACCAATCGGGCTTCAGGAAGAAGCATAGCACAATTACAGCAGCCATGAAGGTTTTAAATGATATCACTGAAGCCATTGACAAAAAACAGCACTGTGTCTCACTTTTTATTGATCTCTCTAAGGCTTTTGATACAGTTGATCATGCTATACTAAGGCAGAGATTGTCGAGTGAAGGTCTTTCAGAGCATGCAGTTGCATGGTTTGCTAACTATCTGTCTGATAGAACTCAGTGCACTCAATTTGATGGGCTTATGTCTGTTAAATTGTCTGTCTTTGATGGTGTGCCCCAAGGCTCTGTACTTGGTCCTCTCTTATTCACTATTTATATAAATGATTTAGACAAAAATGTCCAAAATGCGCAACTTCATTTTTATGCTGATGATACTGTTATTTACTGTTGTGCCTCGTCTCTAACAAAAGCTTTCCAGAACTTGCAAACTGCTTTTTATACATACCTTGTGTCAATTGAAGCTTATCCTCAATACTGACAAAACTAAACTAATGGTGTTTTCTAAAGCAAGAAATAGACCTCTGAACCTTTCACCTATTACTACCTGTCAGGGCAAGGAGATTGAGGTTGTAACCTCATATAAATATCTTGGAATTTTAATTGATGACGGCCTCTTAAATTGCATATTCAACAATTTACAAAACAATTGAAGCTGAAATTGGGATTTTATTTTAGGAATAAGGCCTGTTTTTCTTTTGAAGCCAGAAGGAGGCTAGTATCAGCTACATTTATGTCTTTACTAGACTATGGGGATATTTTAGATATGAATGCTTCCGCTCAGTGTTTGAGATCAATTGACACCCTTTACCATGGCATTTTGAGATTTATTTTAAACTGCAGAACCCTTACGCACCACTGCACTTTGTATACCAGGGTTGGCTGGCCTTCTCTAGTCACTCGTAGGCTCAGTCACTGGTATACTTTTATTTACAAAGACATTTTGGGTTTACTACCTTTTTATTTGGGCATTTTTATTGTTCAGAAACGTGGTGGGTACTCTCTTCGTTCGCTGGACTTTATCCTGCTAACTGTTCCAAATGTCCCAACTGAATTTGGTAAAAGGGCTTTTATGTACTCTGCGCCATCGTCTTGGAACGCCTTACAAAATACTTTTAAACTGGAAGAATTTGTCCCGATTGGTATTTTTAAATCACTGATGAATGATCTTGAGACTGATTCCCTGACCTGTCAGTGTTTTTAATTTGCTGTTTTTGATTTTGTTATACTCTTGTGAATTATATGGTTTTTACTAGATTACTTGTAGTTTTTCATGTTGTTTGTCAAATTTTTGTAATTACATGATGCTGCCAATCTTGGCCAGGACGCTCTTGAAAATTAGATTTTAAATCTCAATGAGCCCTTCCTGGTTAAATAAAGGTGAAATACAATTAAAAATTAAAAAATTAAACCACATGTTAAGATTTTGTAATTTACATGTTCCAAATCACTATATACATGAATGCTGATGTGACAGTGCTTATCTTTTCTTTCGCTGTGTCTTTGTGACTGTGTGTGTCTGTGTGTGTGTGTGTGTGTGTGTGTGTGTGAGAGAGAATGTTTTGCCGACACTGAGATCGCCTGTGTTCCTAAATGTTTGTCCTTCTCCATCGTGTTTATTTGTCAGTGAGGGGTTCTCTGGAGACACCATGGCCCAGACACAGTTTCTCTTTCCTGCCCAGAACCCAACTGGAGTTTCTTTCTGATTCATATCACAGACTTTCTAAACACAGAGACTCAACATCTCAAGACTTCCGGGAACGCTTGGAAAGCATACTCGGCAGACCAGACCAGGGTTTGAGAAATGTTAAGATTCTACCATAATTGTTAATTTTCTTGATTTCTAAAGGCACAACCTTGATTTGAGACAATGTCTTAGTGATACGTCAGGATTTTGGCAATTAAGCCCTTTATCTACTGTCTCTGTGTCCACTATGAAGGAAGTCTAGAGTTAGTTTTTGAGAGCCAATGCTAACTAGCGCCATGCTAGCTGTTCCCATAGATTTCCAGTCAACGCTAGTTAACAATTGCAACTTCCACAAGTTCATCTGATAAAGCGCTTCTTTGCCAAAATCCCAAAGTATCCCTTTAAGTATCTGAACATGTTTTTACTCCCAACTCGTGAAAATGACAAACGGACATGTTTCATTTTCGTCAATAACACTTTTTTTTAAATCGAAGTAGTGCCTTATTTTGAAGGTCCACTGTCCAGTGCGACACGACCGTTACACCCAATATGACGTGTTTATGCGCATGACCTTAGCTAGCTAACGTCACCATGACATCGCCTACAAGTGTGATCTGGGAATTCTATTGGACAACCAGTTTCTACATACAGTATCTTCATACTTAACCATCTTTGTTAATTTCTTCTCTCAATATCTCCCAGGAGAATTAGTGGTATATCCCAACTTCTCCCCATGTTTTAGGCTGATAAAATGGTATCCATAGAGCTGGCATCCTAATGCCAATGTTCTTCATAGTTAGAATAGGAAAGGGATCGAATGGAAGTTAACACACGTCATCTCCTCCACCTCTCCAGTCTTTGCGTGGGAGGCCAATGATAAGGGCTCTGAGGTGCACCTCCAGGCCGACCCCACCAAGCTGGAGCTGCTGCACCAGTCCTTCAAGGTCAAGAAGGAGGTTTTCAAGGACAAACAGAAGAAGATGATCCTGGATAAGGCACAGAATAAATACACTGCATGTAGAAAGTTGTGTAGCCCGTAAAAGTGTCATCAATGTAATAAACATGAACTCAAGTTCCTCATACAGCAGGGTTTGGATTAATTCCACCAATTCAGTTCCCTCGTCCTGTAAAATGTTATTTCATTCCCTTCTAATTCCAGGTCAGTCTATTAATTTTATCTCTCTCAATTCCAGTGTTAGGTAAAATTCCAAGAATTCAATTCCCAATTCAATATTATCGCAAACAATTCCACAAATTCAATTCCCTCTCTGTTCACTCACTGTTTAGACAGCCTAGCCATACTAGAAATATAGAAATACAAGTTGAAATCATTCCAAACAAATCCTGCAGTCCATTTCATTAATTACTTTAACTGGGAAATGTACAAATATTGCATTTCAATTCCAAATATTAAATGTTTTCAATATTCTAACCTAACCAGTCCAAACAAGTCTAATTTATATTCCAAATCTATAACTTAAAGATTGAATTATATTTTAATTTCAACAATGTAGATTATTCACTTCATGAGTGAATTAAAGAATTGATTTGGAATTTCAAATTAAATTTGAACCCCCCCCCCAACCCTGTCATACATTAGTTAATGGTATAACTGTTTCATTCTTGTTGGTTGAAGGTCATGTTGAATAACTGTTATTCCTGTATGTTATGTTCTGTGTCTCAGTACGGGGGTGAGGAGCAGCTGGACGTCCCTCCCAGAGGGCTGCTGCTGGCCCAGACTGAGGACTGCGTGGAGTACAGTCATCATGGTGCCGTGCTGAAGGGACCGGAGTAGGTTGTGGCACGCTCCAAATACGAAGAGGACGTACTCATCCAGAACCACGCGGTGAGGCGTCCAGAACCGACTAACCCCGTAGAGATGAGCACAGTCAGAACGGTCTCCGGTTAGACAGGAACCTTTGGAGAGCAGCCCCCTCGTGGAGGAGCACAGTCAGAACTGTCTTCCCGGTTAGACAGGAACCTTTGGAGAGCAGCCCCCTCGTGGAGGAGCACAGTCAGAACTGTCTTCTCGGTTAGACAGGAACCTTTGGAGAGCAGCCCCCTCGTGGAGGAGCACAGTCAGAACGGTCTCCGGTTAGACAGGAACCTTTGGAGAGCAGCCCCCTCGTGGAGGAGCACATTCAGAACGGTCTCCGGCTAGACAGGAACCTTTGGAGAGCAGCCCCCTCGTGGAGGAGCACAGTCAGAACGGTCTCCGGTTAGACAGGAACCTTTGGAGAGCAGCCCCCTCGTGGAGGAGCACAGTCAGAACGGTCTCCGGTTAGACAGGAACCTTTGGAGAGCAGTCCCCTCGTGGAGGAGCACAGTCAGAACGGTCTCCGGTTAGACAGGAACCTTTGGAGAGCAGCCCCCTCGTGGAGGAGCACAGTCAGAACGGTCTCCGGTTAGACAGGAACCTTTGGAGAGCAGCCCCCTCGTGGAGGAGCACATTCAGAACGGTCTCCGGCTAGACAGGAACCTTTGGAGAGCAGCCCCCTCGTGGAGGAGCACAGTCAGAACGGTCTCCGGTTAGACAGGAACCTTTGGAGAGCAGCCCCCTCGTGGAGGAGCACAGTCAGAACGGTCTCCGGTTAGACAGGAACCTTTGGAGAGCAGTCCCCTCGTGGAGGAGCACAGTCAGAACGGTCTCCGGTTAGACAGGACCCTTTGGAGAGCAGCCCCCTCGTGGAGGAGCACAGTCAGAACGGTCTCCGGTTAGACAGGAACCTTTGGAGAGCAGCCCCCTCGTGGAGGAGCACAGTCAGAACGGTCTCCGGTTAGACAGGAACCTTTGGAGAGCAGCCCCCTCGTGGAGGAGCACATTCAGAACGGTCTCCGGCTAGACGGGAACCTTTGGAGAGCAGCCCCCTCGTGGAGGAGCACAGTCAGAACGGTCTCTGGTTAGGCAGGAACGTTTGGAGAGCAGCCCCCTCGTGGAGGAGCACAGTCAGAACGGTCTCCGGTTAGACAGGAACCTTTGGAGAGCAGCCCCCTCGTGGAGGAGCACATTCAGAACGGTCTCCGGCTAGACGGGAACCTTTGGAGAGCAGCCCCCTCGTGGAGGAGCACAGTCAGAACGGTCTTCCCGGCTAGACAGGAACCTTTGGAGAGCAGCCCCCTCGTGGAGGAGCACAGTCAGAACGGTCTCCGGTTAGACAGGAACCTTTGGAGAGCAGCCCCCTCGTGGAGGAGCACAGTCAGAACGGTCTTCCCGGCTAGACAGGAACCTTTGGAGAGCAGCCCCCTCGTGGAGGAGCACAGTGCTGGCGTTTTACAATAACAATTTGAGTCTGCAAGAACTTTTCCAAGTCTAAAAAAATATATAGTAAAGGACAGTATTGATACTGTACAGTAGCATCTATTCAGATAAGCATACTTAAAGTGGTTTCTTTTTTTTGCCTTGCAGTGTATCTGGGGGTCATGCAGGGGAGAAAGCTGCTGGGACTTCAAGTGCTGCCACTCCATGGTCAAAATGAGCTACTGCACCGGAGAGGCTGGCATCGAAGCTACTCCCCCTATAGAGCTCCTCAACCTGTGTTCCGTTTGAGGAGGGACTGGAGCAGGAGGAGGAGCTGAAGACTGCTAGAGATTCACAGGGAGAAGCTAAAAGAGAAGAAGCAGAAGAAGAAGGAGAAGCAGAAGGAGAAGCAGAAGAAGAAGAAGCAGAAGAAGCAGAAGAAGAAGAAGAAGCAGTAGAAGAAGAAGCAGAAGAAGCAGAAGCAGAAGAAGAAGAAGCAGTAGAAGAAGAAGCAGAAGAAGCAGAAGAAGAAGCAGAAGAAGAAGAAGAAGCAGTAGAAGAAGAAGCAGAAGAAGAAGAAGCAGAAGAAGAAGAAGCAGAAGAAGAAGAAGCAGTGGAAGAAGAAGCAGAAGAAGCAGAAGAAGAAGCAGAAGAAGAAGAAGCAGAAGAAGGAGAAGAAGAAGAAGAAGAAGAAGCAGTAGAAGAAGAAGCAGAAGAAGCAGAAGAAGAAGAAGCAGAAGAAGAAGAAGCAGAAGAAGGAGAAGAAGAAGAAGCAGAAGCAGGAGAAGGAGAAGAAGAAGAAGAAGAAGCAGAAGAAGAAGCAGTAGAAGAAGAAGCAGAAGAAGCAGAAGAAGAAGAAGCAGAAGAAGAAGAAGCAGAAGAAGGAGAAGAAGAAGAAGAAGAAGCAGTAGAAGAAGAAGCAGAAGAAGCAGAAGAAGAAGAAGCAGAAGAAGCAGAAGCAGAAGAAGAAGCACGGCTCAGACCGCAGCGAATCTGAAGAGGAGAAGAAGAAACAGAAACTGAACCAGGTGAACTTTGACTTGTGTGCATGCCCATGTGTTAATGAACATTATATTAGGTAGTCAGACCCCTTGGCCTCTGCGTGTACTCCTACCTGACTATATCTCACCCCAAAACCACTCCCCTCTCTCACCCCAGCTGTCTCGCTTTCTCTTGCTCTCCCGGGTGTCTTGCTTTCTCTCGCTCTCCCCAGCTCTCTTGCTTTTTCTCGCTCTCCCCGGCTCTCTTATGCTCTCTCTCTCTCCCCGGCTCTCTCGTGCTTTCTCTCTCTCCCCGGCTCTCTCGTGCTTTCTCTCTCTCCCCGGCTCTCTCGTGCTCTCGCTGTCTCCCTGGCTCTCTCTCTCCCCGGCTGAGCAATAGAGAGGGAGGGTGAGCTCTCTCTCGCTCATCCTCTCCCTCTCTCTGTCTCTCGCTCACCCTCTCTCGCTCACCGTCCATCCCTCCCTCCCTTTCTCTCCCTGGCTTTCTCTCCTGCTCTCTCGCCCACCCTCCACCCGCCCTCCCTCTCTCGCCCCCCCCCCCCCCCCTTCTCTCCTTGGCTTTCTCTCCTGCTCTCGCTCGCTCCCCCCTCTCTCGCTCGCCCCCCTCGCTCGCTCGCACCTCACTCGCTCCCCCCTCTCTCTCTCTCCGCAGGCTCTGGCTACAGAGGACGTGCATCTAAAGCAGGTAGAGGAGATGATGAAGGTGGATGAGAGGAAGAGGAAGTACAACAGCCTGCAGGAGATCAAGGAGCCCACGGAGGAGGATATGGAGGCCTTCAGGATGAAACGCTCCAGGGAAGACGACCCCATGGCCAACTTCCTGGAGCTGGGACAGTGATAGCGACAACCCCATACTCTATGCTCGCCCCTACCTACAGTATACCCTCCACCCTCTCATCCCAGCCCTGTACCCCCTACCCTCTCCTCTCACCCTCTACCCTACCCTCTCCTCCCAGCCCTCTACCCTCTACAGTCTCCTCCCCTACCCTCTCCTCTCACCCTCTGCCCTACCCTCTCCTCTCAGCCCTCTACCATCTCCACCTCTACCCTCTCCTCCCAGCCCTCTACCCTCTACCATCTCCTCCTCTACCCTCTCATCCCAGCCCTGTACCCCCTACGCTTTACCCTACCCTCTCCTCCTAGCCCTCTACCCTCTACCATCTCCCCCTCTAACCTCTCATCCCAGCCCTGTACCCCCTATTGTCTCCTCTTAACCTGGAGCCAACCATCTCTCTTCATTTCATGTTTACCCCTCAAGTCTACTATTCCTCAGAAGATCATTGTAGTCAGTTTATATTATTAAGTATATTAATGTGGTACAAATGTTGTTTTCTTTCATATTTGTAAATATAGAATGAACTTTCAAAGGACCGTATATTCAATAAACAGCCTGACTTCTCTTGGTTATCTCAGACATTTGGTGGAATAAAGACATTTGTTAGAAAACCAAATTGTATTCCCATTTGCTTTGTGAATTATTTTCTCAGTATGCACTGAAAAATAAGGCAGACTCATCATATCACTGAAAGTAAAGGGTGATGTAGAGCTGCATAAATAAAATAAGTTGGCTAGAGAGAGAGAGAGAGAGAGAGACAGTAACACTTCTGGCACCTAAGAAGTGCCAAGCACTGCAGACAAATGGTTGCTGTTAGGCCCATTTATTTATTTAATAACTAGGCAAGTCAATTCTTATTTACAACGTTGGCCTACCCCTCCCAAACCCGGATGACGTTGGGCTGATTGCGCACCGCCCTAAAATACCAATGTCTGGTATTTACATTTTTTAAAAGTTGAATGTTTTAATTTAACCTTTTTATTTAACTAGGCAAATAAGTTTAGAACACGGGTTTGTGCTTGTCTGATCAGTGAAACCTAAAACTGGACGGGGGGGGGGGGCTCCTCTACATGCATAATCATCCGATTCACGAACCACAATAAATGTCAACGGTCCCCATCTCTCAAGAAGAGTTCTACAGTAACTGGTTCTTTGCATGAGCGTTATTGAGAGGGCTCAATCACAACTTTAGCACGTGTTTTAGTTTGTCATGCATGTATTCTGTGAAGCGTTGCATACAGTGCTTCCACCCTATTCTTCCAGCTGTGAGTTCTTGATGGGTTTTCTCCGGTTCTTGGCACGGTGTCTGGACACATCTGGTAATCCTAAATAGTGCACTTCTACTTAATTCCACTCACTTTTGCATGGGGCTGCCTTGTATGATGTTTGTTTTACGATTTCTCCGTTTATGGTGATAACCTGTGAAATTGACGGTATACCGCCTATCAAAACATCCCCTAATGCAAGTTGGCCCCTTGGCACAACTGTCAGTTGAAATTTCACATAATAACTGGTGGGGAAAAAAATAAGCAAAACCAATACATTCAGCTTTCATCTTAGACTTCGCTTACATTATTTATTGACATTACTGGGGTTGTCAGAGGATACGGTTGTTGAGTTTGTTGAAATGAATTACCTCATGGTGAAAGTATTTATTGGCAGAGAGAGAGAGAGAGAGAGAGAGAGCTATTGCTGCAACGGGGAGGATGTTCATGTTTTGCGTTTGGGGTTCAAATACGCACAGGATTTCTTTACAATACTGTACGTCAAAGATGGTATTTCGACCCGACATTGGTGTATTATGTAGGCGGTAAGGTTGTGCTTCCGTTCTGTGGAACTGAAAGGGTTGGTCAACGCATAAAAATGCTGCTATTTAGCAAGTTTATCTCTTCAGTTGGTGAGTAGCCTACATGTTTTCCCTGTTATTTCAGCATGTTCCCTAACGATGGCATCATGTGTGAGAGATGTTCCCTAACGATGGCATCATGTGTGAGAGATGTTCCCTAACGATGGCATCATGTGTGAGAGATGTTCCCTAACGATGGCATCATGTGTGAGAGATGTTCCCTAACGATGGCATCATGTGTGAGAGATGTTCCCTAACGATGGCATCATGTGTGAGGTCGAGAGAAACTCTCCATTACGCACAACACTTTGTTTTATAGTTATATAACGGCAATGATATGCAAATTTGATCAAGACACAGCTAACATACTTTGTTGTTTAACTGTATTTTTCAGCAATGTTTACTCCGTGTTTTGATTTGTAGACATAATTTGAATGCACGTCAGTTAACATAGCCTTATCGGCACACTGTCTCGAAAATGTTTATGAAATCTCAGTTTTAGTCAGCGTACCTCTGATGACAGCGGTGTGTTTGAGCTATAAGCCAGCTGTGTAATGCATCGGTTCTGATGATCTCTACAACAACAACTTTCCAACTGATGATTCCTAAAAGCCTCCCTTATCTTTTCAGCTACTACCATGCTCCAGCTGTCTCTGGTGGTGTGTTTACTATCCATCACTGTGACTACCCCCCAGTCCCAGTTCCAGACTACACACCCCTTGTACAAGAAGGGCCACAACATCACCATCCATTCCTCCCAGCTGGTGTGTAGTCTACCCGGCCCTCAGGGGCCAGGTGGCAACCCAGGGGGCCCCGGATCTCCAGGGACTATGGGTCCCATGGGTACCCCAGGGAAGGATGGCCTGGATGGGGATGATGGAAAGAAGGGGGAGAGGGGTGACAGAGGTAAGAAGCCTAATGGAAGCATCCAGGTAGTAGCCTGGCCTGGGCCTAAAACCGAGTACTGTAGTACAACTCAAGGCTGAGTTAGTTAGTCCACTGAGCTGAAGCCTACAATATAGGCATTACCTGTTAGCCCACTGAGCTGAAGCCTAGAGGCATTACATTTGGGAGCTAACATTAGTCTTTATGTCTCAGGCAATGTTTCTGGTCACAGTAGCCACTTTACCAATCTTAAAGTCCTTTATTGCTTCCTGTGTTAGCTATAATGTTGTGTTACAATGCAGTACACTGCATTGTGAGCTGTCTGGTGTAAATACTGTATATATCAATGTAAAATAGCCATGACCTGTCTGTCTCTTTCTGATCTTTAGGTGAACAGGGGAGGTCTGGGAACCCAGGTAAACCCGGGGTTAAAGGTCGTGAGGGCGTAGTGGGCAAGCATGGACCCCGAGGGCTGAAGGGCGCGCGTGGGGCCCCAGGTCTGGCCGGGCTGGGGGGCACCAAGGGGGAGATGGGGGACGCAGGTGAGACAGGGGCTCCTGGGGGCTGTAACTGCGGCACCAACTCAGCCCGCTCCGCCTTCTCTGTTGCCATGACCAAGAGTTACCCCAAAGAGCGTCTCCCAATCCGGTTCAAACGTATTCTACTCAACGAAGGGAACCACTACAACGCCACGACTGGGAAGTTTGTCTGCTCTGTCCCTGGAGTCTACTACTTCACTTATGACATCACATTGGCCAATAAGCACTTGGCGATCGGGCTGGTGCACAACGGGCAGTACAAGATCAAGACGTTTGACGCCAACACTGGGAACCACGATGTGGCGTCCGGTTCCACGGTTCTCCGGTTAGAGCGCCAGGACCAGGTTTGGCTGCAGATCTTCTACTCTGAACAGAATGGGCTGTTCTATGACCCGTTCTGGACAGATAGTCTGTTTACCGGGTTCCTGATCTATGCAGACCAGGAGTATCTGAACGAAGTGGACAGGAAAGCTAATGAGGATTCATCACCTTCATCCTGATGGGTTGAACTACAATGGCACCAGTTTAGCTTCCTTGCCCATTTGGGTAGAAAATTCTGCCTGTCATCATTGAAATCATAGCTCAGCCTATTTATACTCAGTTTGGGTCAATGATACAATTCACTTTTTTAGAGAACATTTTAATAGGCCTACTGTATTATCTTTGCATATTATTGAAAAAAGCTTTTCCCTATATTGACACCAGGTGGCTCCAGGAGTCGTCTGTTGCCCAGCTAATACTCATTGCTTATTGTTTATGAACAGAATTGCATTGCATGTTATGGCTTATTGGATTGTTAATGGTGGAGGGAAATGAGGGAAATTATTTTATTTTCACATTCAATAATTTTTGGTGCTGTTTATATTCAGCAATAAGGAGATGTTCCTACATGCAACTAACCCTCTCTGTCTAAATTACATGAGAATGCACTGTTAGTGTTACATGTTATTAAAAATAGTTTATTTTGTGTTATAAATCATATTATAGTAAATTTTACAATGTGCTAAAGGAAAACGTTTTTTTTTTTTACCCACGTACCTAGAGAAAGTTGATAAAGTGATTTGCAATAAAACTTGATTTAATCATCTACGGTACTATCCGTTTTTAAAATGCCAGCTTTTGTTAAGTTGTTCATATCTGGGAGAGACATGTTTAGTTTGATTGAAATCAATTAGAGAAAGAGTTATTGCCGTAGTTATCCCATTTTAGCCACGGGGTTTTTGGACTACATTTCCCATCTCACACTCGGTGTTTCGCGTACGCAGGTTCACGAGCTCCTTACCGACCCCAACAGCAGCTGGGGCAGCCAACCACTTTGTTGAACGGGAACTCGTTAGAAAGAGACGGTCGTGGAAAAATCGTTGGAAAAGTGTAAACAGACTAGAAAACAGCGGAATTAAACTGTTCTGAAGCATTGTTACTTTGTCACCCGAAGAACGGAAACCGTCGTCGCTTTTCGCCGGTACCGAGGATAACACACAACTTCCCAAAGAGGAATTCACTCATTCAGGATGTCGGAGTGAAACAAAGAGGTCTGAGGGTATTCCTGTCGGAAAGGGTGAGCGGCACATGCGATCATGGAAATGTCGCGAATTTAAAAGTTGATTAAATGTGTGTGTCATGGATTTAATGCGGTCAATAGTCACGTGCGATCTTTGTCAAGTTTGAGTTAAAGGCCTATAAATTAAAGAGTATTAGAAACGAAAGACCGGTCCAGTTTTCTGTTTAAAAAACCGTCTCGTGGTGTTGACACCGCTGAATGACAGTCTTGACTAATTTTCCCATTATCAACGTATTGTTTTCTTTTCTCCTAAGCAGATTTGTGACAAAGTAGCAATTTGTTGTTAGGCCTACAACAAAAAGTTACTTTGTTAACCTAGCACTATAATTCCCATTTCGTTTTTTTCCACTGCAGGGGGGCATTTAAATCACACCCACATGCATGGTACTGCACTGCATTCCCCCATAGTCCAATATTGTACTAAAGGAGTCTAACGTTACTCCTTAGTCCAAGTACCTTACATACTTTGTTTAAAGGGCGCATTGGCTCTGACAGCCAAAACAGTTAACACTGCATCTAAACGTAAATCAATTGCGGTACGGTTCTAGAAACATAAATCCCTATACTTTTATATCACATCAAAATAATTTAACAAACGCTAAATACACACTTGGTGTACACGGTTTTTAACACAGTTGCAGCCAACAGTATTTTTCAGTGACAAGTTTGTGGCGTCTGCCGTTTACAAACAGGTTTCGGAGATGCAGATAGCTATTTAGCACAGGTAGTCCACTCTTGTCTTCCGTAAACAAGCGCTGTAACATGGAAATATGACCGTGTGGGAACCCTAACCATGTAAAGGTGTGTATCAATTTAAAATAAAATAAAAGTATATATTATACATTTTTTAAATGTTAAATTGATACACACCTTTATAGGTGCAGATATGAAAAATACGATCCTTATGCTTCCAGAACCGTACAGCAAGCGATGCGTGTTAATGTTCAGACGGAGCGTCACGGCTTTTAACAACTTCCCCCCCTTCCTGCATAATGTAGTGGAACTGAGAGTCATGATCAAGGGCTATGCAGTGCCAGTGACATGTCTAAGCTTACAAAAGAGCAGCCAACTATTTTGAATAGTTTTCCAGAATTTTGCTTTGTAAACATTTCGGAAGGCTATTTGGTGTGTTTTATTTGATCAAATGCTGATCTTTAACTGCAATAGATTTTCAAAGTGATTGCTTAATGAATATCAAAGGCAGCATGTCACCCCGCATAACCCACTCACCTCTAGAATTTGATTTGCTATTACTTCATAGTGCAAGTTAATCAAAAGATGAAATGTTTTATTTCTCCTAGAAATCAACACATTTGTTGCTTTGCTGGAGCTTCCTCTCTCTTATGAAATAGATGTTTTAAGAGTTGTGATCAGACACCAACAACCATAACATGCGGCATACAGCCAGGATGTCTCTTGACTTAGCCCACATTGCTGTGTGTCTGCAGGGCTGAACTTCATCCTTGTGGCCTTCTCTGAATGGGAAAGATGGAAAGGGAGTTACAATGGTGGAAAGGACAGCTAGCAGGGGATATCCATCAGTCCCTCCGCATCAAGGTAAGACCAGCCAGTCATAGAATCAGAATGAATAGAATATAGAATTTAGAATGAATAGAATTCTGAATTCCGATTCTATGAATCCAGTTCTCTGGGTCTCCTTGGTTCATTCCCTGAGTTCCACTTTCCTCTTATCATCGCCACACGTGATAAGAATCTCAACTGCATGTTGAAATAGGTATTATGAGGATGTTCTCAATGCCAGGGAGAAAGTTGAGTTTGGTGGCCTGCAGATCACCTGTGCTTAAATGCAGCTTAACCTAAACAAGACGACAACTAATCTAGGTAGCCTAGCGGTTAAGAGCATTGGGCCAGTAACTGAAAGGTAGCTGGTTCGAATCCCCGAGCCAACCTTGTAAACCAAATCTGCCGGTGTGCTCTTGAGCAAGGCACTTAACCATAATAGCTCATGTATGTCGTTCTGGATAAGCGGTAAAATATATGTTTTCTTGTTCACCTAGTGTTTTATAAAAAATTAAGATCCAAGCCAGAAGTGCCTTGATAGCCACTCCTCGACTTATATATTTAGCTATATTACACCATACAGTGTAGTTAATGTTGGCAGATATAATTACATGATTGTCATCTATTTGGAAGTGATCTAATTTAGATTACATAGAAGGGCTGAGGCTCATTAATTGGCTGATACAGTAATTAGACAAACCTCCAGCATGATTATATTTTTTACTGTGTGGCCCTTTAATGGCAGCATCTGTTACTGGACTGCAGTATTCTTGTAGGGAGTAAGATTATCACAGCTAATTTGATTCTATGTAGGAGGGACAATATGGAGTAGGGGTTTGTGTGTGTCTACGCGCACGTCATGTGTAGGGGGAGTATTTGTATAGTAGATGGCACTGTTGCAGGCAGCTGCCCCCGCTCTGTTACAATCGGGCAGTCTCATTACATTTCACTTAGCCTACCACAGTCTTCTTTTACTTACTCGTCTGACTCACTATGGAAGTCTGTAACCAAGGGTGTATGAAGTCTGTAACCAAGGGGGTATGAAGGCTGTAACCAAGGGGGTATGAAGTCTGTAACCAAGGGGTTATGAAGTCTGTAACCAAGGGGGTATGAAGTCTGCAACCAAGGGGGTATGTAGATTAGGGCCTCCCTTCTGATTTATTCTGACTCCCCCAACCCTTCAACCAATCAGCAGACCAAGGACAAAAAGTCTGTGTAAATAAGCAATTATGCTGATGTAACTTGTCCAGTGTCTTTGAAAGCCAAAACAACACCCCAGACATAAACCCTATCTCTAAATACTTGTAGCCCATCAGCAGGCTAGTCAGCTCCTCTCTGCATCCAGTCCCCTGCCTTCCACTGCGGTTCCCCACAATGCCCCTGAACCCCCAGACAGACAGATGGACCAGAGGCAAGGGGGGCGGAGAAGAGAGGAGAACTCAAGGCGGGGGTGGTGTTTTACGGGGGTTTCTGTATGTATTGTCCTTCAGATTCCTTTAGCCGCCTATCACCTAAGTGATCACCATTGTTTCTGTATCGCCTACATAGAACTAACTCAACAGATAATTGATGAAACTCACAGATTAAATATGTGTGAGTCACACGTATGCCATAGATTGTGGTCCTCAGTGTGTTGGTCATGCTGACAGCCACTACGGCGTCAGTGTCCAGTAAAGATTAGGTTTACGGGTAGGGTAGTGTTTGTTGTTTGGACAACCCTTAGGGAAGGGAAGTGGGCTCTCTGTCTCTGAAGTAGACAACAATAGTAACCTGTGTTTTTAGTGGATGTTTTCCGTGTGCCTGTAGCAGCAAACCACAAACTGGTACAGCACTACGTAAAAAGATGAATCCATCCCTTATTTAATCTGATATGAAATAAATCCACATTATAAAGCCCTTGTTGTTGTGTTTTTTTAGATCAAATATCCATCTGTGTGTGGTATGAAGGAGGAGAAACAAAGCATTTATTGTATAACCAAAGGATAGAGACAGACTCATAAAGCATTAAAGGCAGTACATTGCGAGTTGAAGAAGTTTGTTTTTATCGCTCCCCTTGCCAAATGCATCTTTAAGCTGAAAGCTCACGCGACACTCCTCTATTCCCCTATGCTACAGTATATGGTTGACTAGGAGGACACTGGGTACGTCCTTGGGGTGTGTTTTAAAAATAAATAAAAAATAGTGCACCACTTTTGACCAGAGTCCTGTAGTTCAATAGTAATGTCTTCTCTTCGAATTTTGTCCTTTGAAACGCCAGCTGCTAATTGAACATGAATGGGAGATGTGCTAGGGGTTTAACATAACCCCTACTGTTGAACCACCATGCATCCTTAGCACCCCCTCCGCTTATCCACCATGGGGAACCCTGTCTCGAGGGGGACGTTCCGGTTTCACTTCTGTACAACATTATCGGAATCCATGCTCCATGACATGTTTTGATCACGTGGACTTGAATACGTTCCAGGTTGCCTCTGGGAATAACATCAATAAACATGCCAATTCATTCAAAAAATGTGTAGATTATGTGATACCAACGGTGTCTTTCAAAATATACCCAAATCCAAAACTATGGATTGATGGCAGCCTTGTCGGGAAACTGAAGGAGAGATGCTGCTTATGAACGCGGCATGGTGACCAGGGGACAATGGTGACCAGGGGACAATTGTATTGTTAAACGGTACAAATACAACCTACACAGATCGATCAAGATGATGAGACACAAGTATAGAGACAAAGTGGAGGAGCAATTCAGCGGGTTGGATACGAGGTCCATGTGGCAGGGGCTTCTAACGATCACGGGTTACAAAAGAAAGCCAGTCACTTTGCGGACACCAATGCCGCCCCACTGGACAAGCTAAACATCTTTTTCTCATACTTGGAACAAAACGACTCGGAGCTGCCGAGGACAAACCCTGAAGACATCGAGGACTATGTGCATGAAGAATGCATTTCTGAGGATGCTGTTTATGTATTACAACTCTACCTTGAAGACCATCATGCCCTCTAAGCCCGCCACAGATCTCACTGCCCGGGGACTGATCTCCTCCCTGTGTAACGGGTTCCTGGACTTTCTGACGGGCCGCCCTCCCAAGTTGTAAAGGTTGGCAACATTACCTCTTCCACACTGATCCTCAACATGCTGGACCCACAATGGTGCGTCCTCAGTCCCCCCGCTGAATTCCCTGGATACCCATGACTGTGTGACCTCACACAGTTCCAACTCCATCAAGTTCGCTGACGATACGACAGTAGTAGGCCTGATTACCAACAACGACGAGACTGGCCTACAGGGAGGAGGTAGGCACTCTGACAGCGTGGTGCGGGGTAAACAACCTCTTCCTCATCGTCAGCAAAACAGAGGAGCTGGTTGTGGACTTTAGGAGGGACCAGGTTGGGCACGCACCCATCCTCATTCACTGGGGCTACCAAGGAAACAGTCGTCAACTTCACGTTCCTCCACATACACATCTCTGAGGAGCTGAAATGGTCAAACCACACGGACACCCTGGTGAAGAAGACAGCGACTCTTTAACCTCAGGAGGCTGAGGAAAATCAGCCTGTCCCCTGTCCTCTGTGTTCTACAGGAGCACCATAGAGCGCATACTGTCTGGCTGCATCGTGGAGTGCAATGAGAGGCAGGTGGTTAGAGCGTTGGACTAGTTAACTGTAAGGTTGCAAGATTGGCCATTCCGATTAATCGGTCGACCTCTAGTTAGAACCTATAATGTGTTAGAACCTATATTAATGTTTTAGAACGTGTGTTAGAACCCATATTAATGTGTTTGAACCTGTTAGAACCCATATTCATGTGTTAGAACCTATATTCATGTGTTAGAACCTATATTCATGTGTTAGAACCCATATTGTGTTTGAACCTGTTAGAACCCGTATTAATGTGTTAGAACCTATTTATTAATATACCTATATATTAATGTGTTAGAACCTATATTTGTGTTAGAACCCATATTAATGTGTTAGAATGTGTTAGAACCTGTATGAATGTGTTAGAACCCATATTGTGTTTGAACCTATATTAATGTTATAACCCATATTGTGTTTGAACCCATATTAATGTTAATTAATGACCCTGTGTTAATTCTCTCTCTCCACCTTGTTTCTCTTCCCTCTACCTTCTCCTCCTCTCCTTCCTCTCCCTCGCTATCTTCCTCTCCCTCTAGGAGTTGAAGCTGCCTGTGTACCGGGCCCACTCCCCTCAGATAGGGATGCGTCGGTACTTTGCAGACCTACTGGCCATACTGTCGAACCGCTACCAGCTGTGTCCTACAGCCAGACACCTGTCTGTCTACCTACTGGACCTGTTCATGGATCACTACGATGTGGCCGTCAAACAGCTCTACGTCATCGCTCTGTCCTGCCTGCTCCTTGCCAGTAAGTACCATGATTCTTTACAGAATAATGCTCTGCCAGTTTCCTTCAGTTGACAGTCCAATCAAATTGTATTGGTCACATACACATATTTAGCAGATGTTATTGCAGGTGTCGTGAAATGGTTGTGTGCCAAGCTCCACCAGTGCAGTAGTATCTAACAATACACACATCTAAAAGTAAAATAATGGAATTAATATATATATAAATATTAGGACGAACAATGTCGGAATGGCATTGACTGAAATACAGTAGAATAGAATACTGTATATACATATGAAATGAGTAAAGCAGTATGTAAACATTCTTAGTGACTAGTGATCCATTATTAAAGTGGCCAGTGATTCCATGTCTGTATATAGGACAGCAGCCTCTAAGGTGCAGGGTTGAGTAACCGGGTGGTGGCTATTTAAGTCTGATGGCCTTGAGATAGAAGCTGTTTATCAGTCTCTCGGTCCCAGCCTTGATGCACCTGTACTGACCTTGCCTTCTGGATAATAGAGGGATGAACAGGCAGTGGCTCTGGTGGTTGATGTCCTTGATGATCTTCTTGGCCTTCCTGTGACATCGGGTGCTGTAGGTGTCCGAGAGGGACGGTAGTTTGCCCCCAGTGATGCTTTGGGCAGACTGCACCACCCTTTGGAGATCCCTGTGGTTTTGGGCGGTGCAGTTGCCCTACCAGGCGGTGATACAGCCCGACAAGATGCTCTCAATTGTGCATCTGTAAAAGTTTGTGAGGGTTTTAGGTGACGAGCCAAATTTCTTCAGCCTCCTGAGGTTATTGTGCGTTCTTCACCACACTGTGTGGGTGGACCGTTTCAGGTTCAGTGACGTGTACGCTGAGGAACTTGAAGCTTTTCACCTTCTCCAAATTTCCTTTGTTAAAATCCCCAGCCACAATAAATGCTGCCTCAAGGATATGTGGTTTCCAGTTTGCATAAAGTCCAGTGTAGTTCCTTGAGGGCCATCGTGGTATTGGCTTGAGGGGGAATATACACGTCTGTGACTATAACCAAAGAGAATTCTCTTGGGAGGTAATACAGTCGACATTTGATTGTGAGGTATTCTAGGTAGGTTGAACCAAAGGACTTGAAACATACAGTGCCGCCTTTCTTCTTCCCAGAGAGATATTTATTCCTGTCTGTGCGATGTACTGAGCCCAACTGGCTGTATGGACGGGGACAGTATGTTTGGAGAGAGCCATGAGTCCGTGAAACAAAGTATGTTACTGTCCCTGATGTCTCTCTGGAAGGAGATCCTCGCGCTGAGTATTGTCTACTTTATTGTCCAGAGACTGAACATTAGCGGGTAATATACTCGGAAGTGGAGGATGGTGTGCACGCTTCCTGAGTTGGACTAGAAGTCCGCTCAGACTACCTCTTCTCCGCCGGTGGCATCTTTGAGCAGCCTCTGGGATAAGTTCAATTGCCCTTGGTGTGTACGAACAAAGGATCCAATTCAGAAACGTCGTAATGCTGGTGAGTGACCGCTGCTCTGATATCCAAAATATATTTCCTGCTCTGTGTAATAACACACAAAAAACATTCTGGCCTAAGAAATAACAGACAAAAAAACAAAATACTGCAAAGTTGCTTAGTATCTAGAAGTGGGGCTGCCATGTCTGTCAGCGCCATCTTGTTCTCGCAGCACGTTTCATAAACTGTTGAATGGTTATAAGAAGTTATAACACACTATGTTCCCATCCAATACCTTCAGTGATCATTTACTCCAGTTTCCAGACGATGGATGGCTGGAAAACCCCATGTCATTTGTGTTGCTGTGGCTTTTCACATTGTTTAGCTAGAAACCCAGTCTGTCTGTGATTTGGTGAGGATTATCCTACACCTGTGTCGGTACGTCTTCATGCACGTAGCTTTGATCCTGCCCTTTGATAACACGTCTGGGGGGGTTTTGTCTTTAGTCGTTCCTGATGGCACCCGTCTAAATGAATGTCCTGATGGCACCCGTCTAAATGAATATCCTGATGGCACCCGTCTAAATCAATGTCCTGATGGCACCCGTCTAAATGAATGTCTTGATGGCACCCGTCTAAATGAATGTCCTGATGGCACCCGTCTAAATGAATGTCCTGATGGCACCCGTCTAAATGAATGTCCTGATGGCACCCGTCTAAATGAATGTCCTGATGGCACCCGTCTAAATGAATGTCCTGATGGCACCCGTCTAAATGAATGTCCTACACAGCAAAGCGTATGAAACCCACTAGAGCAGGAATAAAGACACAAAGAAAACTTGGACCTGGGTTTTGTCAGATAGCTGTTTGTGATCTTGGAGTCAGATTATATACCATGATCTAGGCTTCTACTGCTGTTACTATGTGTAGGAGTAGTTGCTGTAAGTGGGTGTGTGTGTGTGTGTGTGTGTGTGTGTATGGTGATTAACGGCTAGTCTGTGACTCTGTACATTAACACAGCTCACAGAGCATCATGGGTAATTACACTAATGATGCCATCAAACTGTGAGTCTGGGACGGGGCCCGCTCACTGGGGAGACGTGTGTGTGTGTGTGTGTGAGGCTTCGGGGAGCTCATAGAGTTTACTGGAAGACTAAATGAAAAGATGAAAATATATCGACCAAAAATCCTGTTAGAGGATTCTCTTACTAGACGAATGAATGGAATCTTTTGATTGCTTCTTTCAGTGAGAGAACAGAGTCGGACTCTAGGGATCAGCTCTGTGTGATTGATGAAGGCTTGAAAGGGCTGTTTGATTCAAGGTTGTCCTGATTGGGTTTGCTGTTTAATCTCCTGAGGTGCTGGAATCTGGCCTAATTAATTAACTCAACTTCTCTGACTGGTTGGTTGTTCAGTACTCCGGTCCTGCTGGGTTTCAGGTCTGATGCCAGCTTTGCTCTGGGCTCGTTCGCTGTGTCCCAAATGGCACCCTATTCCCTATGTAATGCACTACTTTTGACCCGTGCCCTATGGGCCCTGGTCCAAAATAGTGCACTATATAGGGAATAGTGTTGTTGTTTGGTACATAGTCTTTTGAAAGGAACACATTGTCTTTGTTAAAATTCCACAGGCTTCTGCGCTAGGTTAATTAATCACACTCTCAATTGTACCTCTCAACAGTCAGCACTTAATCCTGTTAGCCTATTGGTAGTATCTCTCCATCTCTATCGCTCTCTGGTCTCTCTCCTCCACCTCTCTCTCTCCCTGTGTTTGAACGATGTGTGTGTTTTCATAGACATTCACAAAAACCAAGGTAAAGAAAATTGTGGTTTGTATTTGTCCGTGTTCCATTTGCGACAGGAAGGAAATGGAGTGTCCCAACTTCTTCTTCCCAGTCACAACCACAGGGTCAGGAGACCTATTGTATAAAGTCCTTCTGCGTATTTTAACATCCTTTCATCAAAGCCTTTTTCCTAAAGGAATTCTTACCCTTTGAATTGTCGGATCATTTCAATGGCGCTCGTAGATGCCAAAAGACTAGACACCCCATTGGCCCCAGTCAAAAGTAGTGAACTACTTGGTGTTCACATCAACCAACAAACTGTCAGCCTGATCACCAACAACAATGAGACTGCTTATAGGTGGTGTGGTGCCAGGATAACAACCTCTCCCTCAATGTGTGCAAGACCAATGAGCTGATCGTGGACTACAGGAAAAGGAGGGCCGAACACGTCCCATTAACATTGACAGGGCTGTAGTGGAGCGGGTCGAGAGTTTCAAGTTCCTTGGTGTCCACATCACCAACAAACTATCATGGTCCAAACACATCCAGACACACTTCAAGAGACTGAAGAGGCATGGGTCCCCAGATTCTCAAAGTTCCACAGCTGCACCATCGAGAGCATCCTGACCGGTTGCATCACCGTCTGGTATGGCAACTGCTCGGCTGTAAGGCGCTACAGAGGTTAATGCATACATCACTGGGGACAATTTTCCTGCCATCCAGGACCTAGATACCAGGCGGTGCCAGAGGAAGGCCCCATCCAGGACCTAGATACCAGGCGGTGCCAGAGGAAGGCCCCATCCAGGACCTAGATACCAGGCGGTGCCAGAGGAAGGCCCCATCCAGGACCTCGATACCAGGCGGTGTCAGAGGAAAGCCCCCCAAAAGTTGTCAAAGACTCGAGTCATGGATCGTTCTCTTTTGCTACCGCACGGCAAGCGTTATCGGAGCACAAAGTTTAGGTCCAAAAGACTCCTTAACAGCTTCTACCCCCCCAAGCCTGCTCAACAATTAATCAATTGGCCACCTGGACTATTTGCATTGACCCCCCCCCCTCCCCCTCCATGCACAGTGGCCCACTGACTTCCAACATGGCTCTTCCTGGCATCCTTCTCTTCTGTCCCTGAAGTCAGACCACTCTGCCCTGCAGAGCAGCTATTTGTTCTCACTAATAAAATCATACACTTGTGACTTGCTCTCACACACACACACACACACACACACACACACAATTCAAGGGCTTTATTGGCATGGGAAACATTGCCAAAGCAAGTGAAATAGTTAAAGATTACACTCACAAAAGTTCAAGTGCGAAAGGGGAAAATAAATAAGCATAAATATGGGTTGTATTTACAATGGTGTTTGTTCTTCACTGGTTGCCCTTTTCTTGTGGCAACAGGTCACACATCTAGCTGCTGTGATGTCACACTGGTATTTCACCCAGTAGATATGGGAGTTTATCAAAATTTGATTTGTTTTCGGATTCTTTGGTCTGTGTAATCTGAGGGAAATATGTATCTTTTAATATGGTCATACATTGGGCAGGAGGTTAGGAAGTGCAGCTCAGTTTCCACCTCATTTTGTAGGCAGTGTGCACATAGGCAGACCTGGCTCTCAAGAGAAGACAGGCTATGTTCTCAATAGCAAGGCTATGCTCACTGAGTCTGCACATAGTCAAAGCTTTGAGTCAGTTACAGTGGTCAGGTATTCTGCCACTGTGTACTCTCTGTTTAGGGTCAAGTAGCATTCTAGTTTGCACTTTTTTTTGTTAATTCTTTCCATGTGTCAAGTAATTTATCTTTTTGTTTTCTCATGATTTGGTTGGGTCTAATTTATGTTTCTATCTTGGGGCTCTGTGGGGTTTGTTAGTGTTTGTTGATGGCGTAGAAGACCCTCCTTGTCTTCTCTCTCAGATCGTTCACAGCTTTGTGGAAGTTACCTGTGGCGCTGAAGTTTAGGCCGAGATATGTATAGTTGTTTGTGTGCTCTCGGGCAATGGTGTCTAGATGGAATTGTGGTCCTGGAGACTGGACCTTTTTTCTCTCTCTCTGCAGTCAGTGAGTTTGGCTCTATTTATTTTTTTCACAGTGTAGTGGCATCTACATGTAAACACTGTCGCCTGATGAGGTCAGAAGTGGTGTATCTCCAATAGATATACAGCACTATGTTCATGCAATCTCAACGAGGTCAGATCATGTTGTATTGTAATATCTCTGTCTGTTCCCTCTCATTGAGGTCAGCTGGCAGTTGACAGTTAGTTCTAAGCTGTGTATTATTCAGGATGTCTCCCATGCTGCTGTCCTGCTACATGGAGCCTCATAGCTGTAACTGTGTAGCGTGATGCTGTCCTGCTACATGGAGCCTCATAGCTGTAACCTTGTAGCATGATGCTGTCCTGCTACATGGAGCCTCATAGCTGTAACTGTGTAGCGTGATGCTGTCCTGCTACATGGAGCCTAGTAGCTGTAACTGTGTAGCGTGATGCTGTCTTGCAACATGGAGCGTAGTAGCTGTAACCGTGTAGTGTGATGCTGTCCTGCTACATGGAGCCTAGTAGCTGTAACCGTGTAGTGTGATGCTGGTGCATTGGTTGAATGGGTTCAGTGGGTGGGTTTGAATGTTTTCTAATGGTTATCTGTGTGTGTGTGTGCGCCGGCTGTGGATGACCTGCAATAAGTTGGCTGATGGTTTGTGTTACAGAGTAGGGGCTTTAAAAAGAGCAGCTACACCCCATCCAACCCACACACATTGCAGCAGGCCTGCCTGGGGGCCCGAGGGTTGGGAGGGACTGTGTGTGTGTGTGGAGGGAGAGAGCCACCTGCCATATGCTCCCTGAGTCAGGCCCAAACAAAAGCCCGTCAACAGGAGCAGCCGGCCAGCCAGCCCAGGGTGGGGGAGGGGTGCATAGACATGGGGGTGGAGGTTGTCGTGTGTTTTGTCTGTGCAATTGTGTATTTATGTGACTGGCTGCAAGCGAGGTTGACATGTAGAGGCTTCAGGCTTCTACTTAGTGTCTTATCTGACTAGATCTCCATTCAGATGGTCTTATCCTCCACCATTGCCCCACTGCTAGGAGTGTTTCAGATGGCCTTATCCTCCACCGTAGCCCCACTGCTAGGAGTGTTTCAGATGGCCTTATCCTCCACCATAGCCCCACTGCTAGGAGTGTTTCAGATGGAGTTATCCTCCACCGTAGCCCCACTGCTAGGGGTGTTTCAGATGGCCTTATCCTCCACCGTAGCCCCACTGCTAGGGGTGTTTCAGATGGAGTTATCCTCCTCCATAGCCCCACTGCTAGGAGTGTTTCAGATGGAGTTATCCTCCACCGTAGCCCCACTGCTAGGGGTGTTTCAGATGGCCTTATCCTCCACCGTAGCCCCACTGCTAGGGGTGTTTCAGATGGAGTTATCCTCCTCCATAGCCCCACTGCTAGGAGTGTTTCAGATGGCCTTATCCTCCACCATAGCCCCACTGCTAGGAGTGTTTCAGATGGCCTTATCCTCCTCCATAGCCCCACTGCTAGGAGTGTTTCAGATGGCCTTATCCTCCACCATAGCCCCACTGCTAGGGGTGTTTCAGATGGCCTTATCCTCCACCGTAGCCCCACTGCTAGGAGTGTTTCAGATGGCCTTATCCTCCTCCATAGCCCCACTGCTAGGAGTGTTTCAGATGGCCTTATCCTCCTCCATAGCCCCACTGCTAGGAGTGTTTCAGATGGCCTTATCCTCCACCATAGCCCCACTGCTAGGAGTGTTTCAGATGGCCTTATCCTCCACCATAGCCCCACTGCTAGGAGTGTTTCAGATGGAGTTATCCTCCACCGTAGCCCCACTGCTAGGGGTGTTTCAGATGGCCTTATCCTCCACCGTAGCCCCACTGCTAGGAGTGTTTCAGATGGCCTTATCCTCTACCATAGCCCCACTGCTAGGAGTGTTTCCTCTGAGTCCCACTCACCTCGTCAGGGCCCAGGCAGAGACTGGGCTGGGGCCCCTAAAGCACCTCTACCCCCCCCTTCCACCTCCACCCCTGGGGGTGGGGGTGCAGAAACGAGCTGAGCGGTGCTTCAAAGAGATGCCGATCGCTGATGTTTAACAGGGAGGAATTGGAAGGGGGGCATGTTTGAACTGACCCTCTCGATATGTAGATTAACAGGGGACTCCCGCAGTTTCTCCTCTCCTCTCTTTGTCTGTCTCTCTGATGAGATAATTAATCTGTGGTCTGATAATTAAAGGAATTAGGAGTTGACGGTAAAATGGCTGTGATCTACGACAGTGATTTCTTTCAATGCTGTGTTTTTTTCCCTTCCCAAAAAATGTAGGCTAGTTTGATTATTTAATGTGATTAGATTTAGATTTAATGCCATTGATGTATTATTTAAGGACTTTGTGTTCTGGTTCTATAGAGGTCTTTTGTTTCTTACACAAATACCAGGCTAGGACTGAAATGTCATGATGCCATTTGTTATTGATTAGTGTTTCACTTTGGGGGGGGGGGGCTGGGGCTATGATTGCCAGAGGCAGAGTATGATGTGGGGGGGGGGGGTGTGTCACCATTTCCCCCACAACCCCTCCCTTCTTCCCCTCTCCCTCGCCCCAAAAGTGTTCCAGACCCCTAGGCCTTGGACAGGAGATGAGACGGCAGAGGGCCGAGGATTCTTCCTGGTCACACAAGCGTTGGGCACTTGAGGTCAGAGGTCAGTGTGCGTCTACATTGTGTTAACCGGCAGAGCGTATAGGACGAACACACTCATTGGGGGGGGGGGGGGTTGTGGTGGAGCTGTGACCAATTTCATCTGAATGAAAGACGAGCCGGCAAATTAGAGGGAGGGGGAGGGAGAGATGGACTTCAGAAACATTTTGTTGTGTTACAGCCTGAATTTAAAATGGATTCAATCGCAATTTCTTGTGACTGGCCTACACACAATACCCCATAAGTGGAGTTATGTTTATCAACATGTTTACTAACTAGCAAATGAAAAGCTGAATTGTCTTGAGTCAATAAGTATTCAACCCCTTTGTTATGGCAAGCCTAAATATGTTCAGGAGTAAACGTGTGGTTAACAAGTTGCATGGATTCGCTCTGTGCGCAATAATAGTATTTTATTAACAAAGAAAATGTTGTACCACACACACACACACACACACACACACACACACACACACACACACACACACACACACTTATCTGTAAGGTCCCTCAGTCGAGCAGGGAATTAAGAACACATTCAACCACAAAGACCAGGGAGGTTTTCCAATGCTTCGCAAAGAAGGGCACCTATTGGTAGATGGGTAAAAATAAAGAGCAGACATTGAATATCCCTTTGAGCATGGTGATATTAATTACACTTTGGATGGTGTATCAATACACCCAGTCACTACAAAGATACAGGCGTCCTTCCTAACTCAGTTGTTGGGAGAGGAAGGAAACCGCTCAGGGATTTCACCATGAGGCCAACGTTGACTTTACAACAGATACAGAGTTTAATGGCTGTGATAGGAAAACACTGAGTATGGATCAACAACATTATAGTTACTCTACAATACTAACCTAATTGACAGAGTGAAAAGAAGGAAACCTGTACAGAATAAATCATATTGTATCCAGTTTGCAACAAGGCACTGAAGTAATACTGAAAAACAAATTGGCAAAGCCATTAGATTTTTGTCCTAAATACAAAGTGTTATGGGTATGCTTGTAGAACTGGGGAGTTTTTCAGGATAAATAAATAAACAGAATGGAGCTACGCATAGGCAAAATCCTAGAGGAAAATCTGGTTCAGTCTGCTTTCCACCAGACACTGGGAGATGAATTCCTCTTTCAGTAGGAAAATAACCCAGAACACAAGGCAAAATATACAGTGGAGATGCTTACCAAGAAGACTGTGAATGTCTCTGAGTGGCCAAGTTACAGTTTTCACCTACATTTACTTGAAAATCTATGGCCAAGACCTGCAAATGATTAATACACTTCAGTGAGCTCGTTTAGGATACTCTACAAGAGAATCTATAAGAATTTGAGTCTCATTACCAATTGATTCTGAAAGGCAAAGTGCATTGTAAGTATAGGAATTTTTGTCCACAATAAATTTAAGGTTGTTCTATCTGTGATTCTTGTGTTTTGGTTCTGTTATGGTCCTAAATGACCTTGAAGGATTCTGAAAAGAATGATGGGCACATGTTGTACAATCCAGGTGTGAAACTCTTAGGCTTACCCAGAAAGACTCACGGCTGTAATAGTGGCCAAAGGTGTTTCTACCAAGTATTATTCGGGTGTGAATACTTATGTAAAATATAAACTTATTTTCACTTTGTAATTATGTGGCATTGTGTGTAGATGGTTGATGAAAACAGTGATATAAAATATGTTCTGAATTCAGCCTGTAACAAAACGTGGAATAAGTTAAGGGGTGTGAATACTTTCTGAAGGCTCCCTACCTATTAGGCTTGAGAAATGGGGTTGGTGGATGTTGAGTAGGTATTTGTAGTTTGATTTATTGATCCAGGCTGTATCGCATCCGGCCGTGATTGGGAGTCCCGTAGGGCGGCGCACAATTGGCACAGCGCTGTCCGGGTTTGGCCGGGGTAGGCCGTCATAAAATAAGATTTATTTTCTTCTTAACTGTCTAGTTAAATAAAATAAAAACACTGAGTGTTGAAGTGTGTACTTTTTAGACTGAATCATCTACGTCTAGTTTATAGGCAAACCGTGCTAAAATAGTTTCCCCCCCCTTCACATAAACTCCTTCAGAAGAGGTGATTTGTTTTAATGAAGAGTGCAGTGACAGGATGTAGCTGTCATTCATAGAAATCAATAAAGTCTGTCTCAGTGGGTGAGGTAGAGAGGAAGACTGTAACGGTAGTCTCTTTTCCTGTCTGTGACTTTAATGAAGACCGTAACTGTTGTCTCCTCTCTGTGACTTTAATGAGCAGTAGTCTAATACCCCCCCAGCAGGTTCTCAGGTTTCTACACTCCTTTAGCAGTAGTCTAATACCCCCCCCCCCCACCAGCAGGTTCTCAGGTTTCTACACTCCTTTAGCAGTAGTCTAATACCCCCCCAGCAGGTTCTCAGGTTTCTACACTCCTTTAGCAGTAGTCTAATACCCCCCCCCCCCCCCCAGCAGGTTCTCAGGTTTCTACACTCCTTTAGCAGTAGTCTAATACCCCCCCCCCCCCCCAGCAGGTTCTCAGGTTTCTACACTCCTTTAGCAGTAGTCTAATACCCCCCCCCCAGCAGGTTCTCAGGTTTCTACACTCCTTTAGCAGTAGTCTAATACCCCCCCCCCCCCCCCAGCAGGTTCTCAGGTTTCTACACTCCTTTAGCAGTAGTCTAATACCCCCCCCCCAGCAGGTTCTCAGGTTTCTACACTCCTTTAGCAGTAGTCTAAAACCCCCCCCAGCAGGTTCTCAGGTTTCTACACTCCTTTAGCAGTAGTCTAATACCCCCCCCCCAGCAGGTTCTCAGGTTTCTACACTCCTTTAGCAGTAGTCTAATACCCCCCAGCAGGTTCTCAGGTTTCTACACTCCTTTAGCAGTAGTCTAATACCCCCCAGCAGGTTCTCAGGTTTCTACACTCCTTTAGCAGTAGTCTAATACCCCCCAGCAGGTTCTCAGGTTTCTATACTCCTTTAGCAGTAGTCTAATACCCCCCCCCCCCCCCCCCCAGCAGGTTCTAAGGTTTCTACACTCCTATAGCAGTAGTCTAATACCCCCCAGCAGGTTCTCAGGTTTCTACACTCCTTTAGCAGTAGTCTAATACCCCCCCCCCCAGCAGGTTCTCAGGTTTCTATACTCCTTTAGCAGTAGTCTAATATCCCCCCCCCCCCCAGCAGGTTCTCAGGTTTCTATACTCCTTTAGCAGTAGTCTAATACCCCCCAGCAGGTTCTCAGGTTTCTACACTCCTTTAGCAGTAGTCTAATACCCCCCAGCAGGTTCTCAGGTTTCTACACTCCTTTAGCAGTAGTCTAATACCCCCCAGCAGGTTCTCAGGTTTCTATACTCCTTTAGCAGTAGTCTAATACCCCCCCCCCCCCCCCCCCCCCAGCAGGTTCTAAGGTTTCTACACTCCTTTAGCAGTAGTCTAATACCCCCCAGCAGGTTCTCAGGTTTCTATACTCCTTTAGCAGTAGTCTAATACCCCCCCCCCCCCCCCCAGCAGGTTCTAAGGTTTCTACACTCCTTTAGCAGTAGTCTAATACCCCCCCCCCCCCCCCCCCCCCCCAGCAGGTTCTAAGGTTTCTACACTCCTTTAGCAGTAGTCTAATACCCCCCAGCAGGTTCTCAGGTTTCTATACTCCTTTAGCAGTAGGACTAATACCCCCCCCCCCCCCCCCAGCAGGTTCTCAGGTTTCTACACTCCTTTAGCAGTAGTCTAATACCCCCCCCCCAGCAGGTTCTCAGGTTTCTACACTCCTTTAGCAGTAGTCTAATACCCCCCCCCAGCAGGTTCTCAGGTTTCTACACTCCTTTAGCAGTAGTCTAATACCCCCCCCCAGCAGGTTCTCAGGTTTCTACACTCCTTTAGCAGTAGTCTAATACCCCCCCCCCCAGCAGGTTCTCAGGTTTCTACACTCCTTTAGCAGTAGTCTAATACCCCCCCCCCCAGCAGGTTCTCAGGTTTCTACACTCCTTTAGCAGTAGTCTAATACCCCCCAGCAGGTTCTCAGGTTTCTACACTCCTTTAGCAGTAGTCTAATACCCCCCAGCAGGTTCTCAGGTTTCTATACTCCTTCAGCAGTAGTCTAATACCCCCCCCCCCCCCCAGCAGGTTCTAAGGTTTCTACACTCTTTTAGCAGTAGTCTAATACCCCCCAGCAGGTTCTCAGGTTTCTACACTCCTTTAGCAGTAGTCTAATACCCCCCAGCAGGTTCTCAGGTTTCTATACTCCTTTAGCAGTAGTCTAATACCCCCCCCCCCCCCCCCCCAGCAGGTTCTCAGGTTTCTACACTCCTTTAGCAGTAGTCTAATACCCCCCAGCAGGTTCTCAGGTTTCTATACTCCTTTAGCAGTAGTCTAATACCCCCCCCCCCCCAGCAGGTTCTAAGGTTTCTACACTCCTTTAGCAGTAGTCTAATACCCCCCAGCAGGTTCTCAGGTTTCTACACTCCTTTAGCAGTAGTCTAATACCCCCCCCCCCCCCCCAGCAGGTTCTCAGGTTTCTACACTCCTTTAGCAGTAGTCTAATACCCCCCAGCAGGTTCTCAGGTTTCTACACTCCTTTAGCAGTAGTCTAATACCCCCCCCCCCCCCAGCAGGTTCTCAGGTTTCTACACTCCTTTAGCAGTAGTCTAATACCCCCCCCCAGCAGGTTCTCAGGTTTCTACACTCCTTTAGCAGTAGTCTAAAACCCCCCCCAGCAGGTTCTCAGGTTTCTACACTCCTTTGGCAGTAGTCTAATACCCCCCCCCCCCCCCGGGCAGGTTCTCAGGTTTCTACACTCCTTTAGCAGTAGTCTAATACCCCCCCCCCCCCCCCCCCCGGCAGGTTCTCAGGTTTCTACACTCCTTTAGCAGTAGTCTAATACCCCCCCCCCCCCCCCAGCAGGTTCTCAGGTTTCTACACTCCTTTAGCAGTAGTCTAATACCCCCCCCCCCCCCCCCCAGCAGGTTCTCAGGTTTCTACACTCCTTTAGCAGTAGTCTAATACCCCCCCCCCCCCCCCCCCCCCAGCAGGTTCTCAGGTTTCTACACTCCTTTAGCAGTAGTCTAATACCCCCCCCCCCCCCCCAGCAGGTTCTCAGGTTTCTACACTCCTTTAGCAGTAGTCTAATAGCCCCCCCCCCCCCCCCCCCAGCAGGTTCTCAGGTTTCTACACTCCTTTAGCAGTAGTCTAATACCCCCCCAGCAAGTTCTCAGGTTTCTACACTCCTTTAGCAGTAGTCTAATACCCCCCCCCCCCCCCCAGCAGGTTCTCAGGTTTCTATACTCCTTTAGCAGTAGTCTAATACCCCCCCCCCCCCAGCAGGTTCTCAGGTTTCTATACTCCTTTAGCAGTAGTCTAATACCCCCCCCCCCCCCCCCCCCCCAGCAGGTTCTCAGGTTTCTACACTCCTTTAGCAGTAGTCTAATACCCCCCCCCCCCCAGCAGGTTCTCAGGTTTCTATACTCCTTTAGCAGTAGTCTAATACCCCCCCCCCCCCCCCCCCCAGCAGGTTCTCAGGTTTCTATACTCCTTTAGCAGTAGTCTAATACCCCCCCCCCCCCCCCCCCCAGCAGGTTCTCAGGTTTCTACACTCCTTTAGCAGTAGTCTAATACCCCTCCCCCCCCCAGCAGGTTCTCAGGTTTCTACACTCCTTTAGCAGTAGTCTAATACCCCCCCCCCCCCCCCCAGCAGGTTCTCAGGTTTCTATACTCCTTTAGCAGTAGTCTAATACCCCCCGGCAGGTTCTCAGGTTTCTACACTCCTTTAGCAGTAGTCTAATACCCCCCCCCCCCAGCAGGTTCTCAGGTTTCTATACTCCTTTAGCAGTAGTCTAATACCCCCCCCCCCAGCAGGTTCTCAGGTTTCTATACTCCTTTAGCAGTAGTCTAATACCCCCCCCCCCCAGCAGGTTCTCAGGTTTCTATACTCCTTTAGCAGTAGTCTAATACCCCCCCCCCTCCCCCCCAGCAGGTTCTCAGGTTTCTACACTCCTTTAGCAGTAGTCTAATACCCCCCCCCCCCCCAGCAGGTTCTCAGGTTTCTACACTCCTTTAGCAGTAGTCTAATACCCCCCCCCCAGCAGGTTCTCAGGTTTCTACACTCCTTTAGCAGTAGTCTAAAACCCCCCCCAGCAGGTTCTCAGGTTTCTACACTCCTTTAGCAGTAGTCTAATACCCCCCCCCCAGCAGGTTCTCAGGTTTCTACACTCCTTTAGCAGTAGTCTAATACCCCCCAGCAGGTTCTCAGGTTTCTACACTCCTTTAGCAGTAGTCTAATACCCCCCAGCAGGTTCTCAGGTTTCTACACTCCTTTAGCAGTAGTCTAATACCCCCCAGCAGGTTCTCAGGTTTCTATACTCCTTTAGCAGTAGTCTAATACCCCCCCCCCCCCCCCCCCCAGCAGGTTCTAAGGTTTCTACACTCCTTTAGCAGTAGTCTAATACCCCCCAGCAGGTTCTCAGGTTTCTACACTCCTTTAGCAGTAGTCTAATACCCCCCCCCCAGCAGGTTCTCAGGTTTCTATACTCCTTTAGCAGTAGTCTAATATCCCCCCCCCCCCCAGCAGGTTCTCAGGTTTCTATACTCCTTTAGCAGTAGTCTAATACCCCCCAGCAGGTTCTCAGGTTTCTACACTCCTTTAGCAGTAGTCTAATACCCCCCAGCAGGTTCTCAGGTTTCTACACTCCTTTAGCAGTAGTCTAATACCCCCCAGCAGGTTCTCAGGTTTCTATACTCCTTTAGCAGTAGTCTAATACCCCCCAGCAGGTTCTCAGGTTTCTATACTCCTTTAGCAGTAGGACTAATACCCCCCCCCCCCCCAGCAGGTTCTAAGGTTTCTACACTCCTTTAGCAGTAGTCTAATACCCCCCAGCAGGTTCTCAGGTTTCTATACTCCTTTAGCAGTAGTCTAATACCCCCCCCCCCCCCCCAGCAGGTTCTAAGGTTTCTACACTCCTTTAGCAGTAGTCTAATACCCCCCCCCCCCCCCCCCCCCAGCAGGTTCTAAGGTTTCTACACTCCTTTAGCAGTAGTCTAATACCCCCCAGCAGGTTCTCAGGTTTCTATACTCCTTTAGCAGTAGGACTAATACCCCCCCCCCCCCCCCAGCAGGTTCTCAGGTTTCTACACTCCTTTAGCAGTAGTCTAATACCCCCCCCCAGCAGGTTCTCAGGTTTCTACACTCCTTTAGCAGTAGTCTAATACCCCCCCCCCAGCAGGTTCTCAGGTTTCTACACTCCTTTAGCAGTAGTCTAATACCCCCCAGCAGGTTCTCAGGTTTCTACACTCCTTTAGCAGTAGTCTAATACCCCCCAGCAGGTTCTCAGGTTTCTATACTCCTTCAGCAGTAGTCTAATACCCCCCCCCCCCCCAGCAGGTTCTAAGGTTTCTACACTCCTTTAGCAGTAGTCTAATACCCCCCAGCAGGTTCTCAGGTTTCTACACTCCTTTAGCAGTAGTCTAATACCCCCCAGCAGGTTCTCAGGTTTCTATACTCCTTTAGCAGTAGTCTAATACCCCCCCCCCCCCCCCCCAGCAGGTTCTCAGGTTTCTACACTCCTTTAGCAGTAGTCTAATACCCCCCAGCAGGTTCTCAGGTTTCTATACTCCTTTAGCAGTAGTCTAATACCCCCCCCCCCCCCCAGCAGGTTCCAAGGTTTCTACACTCCTTTAGCAGTAGTCTAATACCCCCCAGCAGGTTCTCAGGTTTCTACACTCCTTTAGCAGTAGTCTAATACCCCCCCCCCCCCCCAGCAGGTTCTCAGGTTTCTACACTCCTTTAGCAGTAGTCTAATACCCCCCAGCAGGTTCTCAGGTTTCTACACTCCTTTAGCAGTAGTCTAATACCCCCCCCCCCCCCAGCAGGTTCTCAGGTTTCTACACTCCTTTAGCAGTAGTCTAATACCCCCCCCAGCAGGTTCTCAGGTTTCTACACTCCTTTAGCAGTAGTCTAAAACCCCCCCCAGCAGGTTCTCAGGTTTCTACACTCCTTTGGCAGTAGTCTAATACCCCCCCCCCCCCCCCCCGGGCAGGTTCTCAGGTTTCTACACTCCTTTAGCAGTAGTCTAATACCCCCCCCCCCCCCCCCCCCCCCCCGGCAGGTTCTCAGGTTTCTACACTCCTTTAGCAGTAGTCTAATACCCCCCCCCCCCCCCCAGCAGGTTCTCAGGTTTCTACACTCCTTTAGCAGTAGTCTAATACCCCCCCCCCCCCCCCCAGCAGGTTCTCAGGTTTCTACACTCCTTTAGCAGTAGTCTAATACCCCCCCCCCCCCCCCCCCAGCAGGTTCTCAGGTTTCTACACTCCTTTAGCAGTAGTCTAATACCCCCCCCCCCCCCCCCCCAGCAGGTTCTCAGGTTTCTACACTCCTTTAGCAGTAGTCTAATAGCCCCCCCCCCCCCCCCCCCCAGCAGGTTCTCAGGTTTCTACACTCCTTTAGCAGTAGTCTAATACCCCCCCAGCAAGTTCTCAGGTTTCTACACTCCTTTAGCAGTAGTCTAATACCCCCCCCCCCCCCCCCAGCAGGTTCTCAGGTTTCTATACTCCTTTAGCAGTAGTCTAATACCCCCCCCCCCCCAGCAGGTTCTCAGGTTTCTATACTCCTTTAGCAGTAGTCTAATACCCCCCCCCCCCCCCCCCCCAGCAGGTTCTCAGGTTTCTACACTCCTTTAGCAGTAGTCTAATACCCCCCCCCCCCCAGCAGGTTCTCAGGTTTCTATACTCCTTTAGCAGTAGTCTAATACCCCCCCCCCCCCCCAGCAGGTTCTCAGGTTTCTATACTCCTTTAGCAGTAGTCTAATACCCCCCCCCCCCCCCCCCCCCCCCAGCAGGTTCTCAGGTTTCTACACTCCTTTAGCAGTAGTCTAATACCCCTCCCCCCCCCAGCAGGTTCTCAGGTTTCTATACTCCTTTAGCAGTAGTCTAATACCCCCCCCCCCAGCAGGTTCTCAGGTTTCTATACTCCTTTAGCAGTAGTCTAATACCCCCCCCCCCTCCCCCCCAGCAGGTTCTCAGGTTTCTACAATCCTTTAGCAGTAGTCTAATACCCCCCCCCCCGGCAGGTTCTCAGGTTTCTACACTCCTTTAGCAGTAGTCTAATACCCCCCCGGCAGGTTCTCAGGTTTCTACACTCCTTTAGCAGTAGTCTAATACCCCCCCCCCCCAGCAGGTTCTCAGGTCTCTATACTCCTTTAGCAGTAGTCTAATACCCCCCCCCCCCCCCCAGCTGGTTCTCAGGTTTCTATACTCCTTTAGCAGTAGTCTAATACCCCCCCCCCCCCCCCAGCAGGTTCTCAGGTTTCTACACTCCTTTAGCAGTAGTCTAATACCCCCCCCCCCCCCCCCCCCAGCAGGTTCTCAGGTTTCTACACTCCTTTAGCAGTAGTCTAATACCCCCCCCCCCCCCCCCCCCAGCAGGTTCTCAGGTTTCTATACGCCTTTAGCAGTAGTCTAATACCCCCCCCCCCCCCCCCAGCAGGTTCTCAGGTTTCTACACTCCTTTAGCAGTAGTCTAATACCCCCCCAGCAGGTTCTCAGGTTTCTACACTCCTTTAGCAGTAGTCTAATACCCCCCCCCCCCCCCCCAGCAGGTTCTCAGTTTTCTATACTCCTTTAGCAGTAGTCTAATACCCCCCCCCCCCCAGCAGGTTCTCAGGTTTCTACACTCCTTTAGCAGTAGTCTAATACCCCCCGCCCAGCAGGTTCTCAGGTTTCTACACTCCTTTAGCAGTAGTCTAATACCCCCCCCCCCCCCAGCAGGTTCTCAGGTTTCTATACTCCTTTAGCAGTAGTCTAAACCCCCCCCCCCCCCAGCAGGTTCTCGGGTTTCTATACTCCTTTAGCAGTAGTCTAATACCCCCCCCCGCCCAGCAGGTTCTCAGGTTTCTACACTCCTTTAGCAGTAGTCTAATACCCCCCCCCCCCCCCCCCCCCCCCCAGCAGGTTCTCAGGTTTCTACACTCCTTTAGCAGTAGTCTAATACCCCCCCCCCCCCCCCCCCAGCAGGTTCTCAGGTTTCTATACGCCTTTAGCAGTAGTCTAATACCCCCCCCCCCCCCCCAGCAGGTTCTCAGGTTTCTACACTCCTTTAGCAGTAGTCTAATACCCCCCCCCCCCAGCAGGTTCTCAGGTTTCTATACGCCTTTAGCAGTAGTCTAATACCCCCCCCCCCCCCCAGCAGGTTCTCAGGTTTCTACACTCCTTTAGCAGTAGTCTAATACCCCCCCCCCCAGCAGGTTCTCAGGTTTCTACACTCCTTTAGCAGTAGTCTAATACCCCCCCCCCCCAGCAGGTTCTCAGGTCTCTATACTCCTTTAGCAGTAGTCTAATACCCCCCCCCCCCCCCAGCTGGTTCTCAGGTTTCTATACTCCTTTAGCAGTAGTCTAATACCCCCCCCCCCCCCCCCCCCCCCCAGCAGGTTCTCAGGTTTCTACACTCCTTTAGCAGTAGTCTAATACCCCCCCCCCCCCCCCCCCCCCCAGCAGGTTCTCAGGTTTCTACACTCCTTTAGCAGTAGTCTAATACCCCCCCCCCCCCCCCAGCAGGTTCTCAGGTTTCTATACGCCTTTAGCAGTAGTCTAATACCCCCCCCCCCCCCCCCCCCAGCAGGTTCTCAGGTTTCTACACTCCTTTAGCAGTAGTCTAATACCCCCCCAGCAGGTTCTCAGGTTTCTACACTCCTTTAGCAGTAGTCTAATACCCCCCCCCCCCCCCCCCAGCAGGTTCTCAGTTTTCTATACTCCTTTAGCAGTAGTCTAATACCCCCCCCCCACCCGCCCCCCCAGCAGGTTCTCAGGTTCCTACACTCCTTTAGCAGTAGTCTAATACCCCCTGCCCAGCAGGTTCTCAGGTTTCTACACTCCTTTAGCAGTAGTCTAATACCCCCCCCCCCCCAGCAGGTTCTCAGGTTTCTATACTCCTTTAGCAGTAGTCTAAACCCCCCCCCCCCCCAGCAGGTTCTCGGGTTTCTATACTCCTTTAGCAGTAGTCTAATACCCCCCCCCGCCCAGCAGGTTCTCAGGTTTCTACACTCCTTTAGCAGTAGTCTAATACCCCCCCCCCCCCCCCCCCCCCCCAGCAGGTTCTCAGGTTTCTACACTCCTTTAGCAGTAGTCTAATACCCCCCCCCCCCCCCCCCCAGCAGGTTCTCAGGTTTCTATACGCCTTTAGCAGTAGTCTAATACCCCCCCCCCCCCCCCAGCAGGTTCTCAGGTTTCTACACTCCTTTAGCAGTAGTCTAATACCCCCCCCCCCCAGCAGGTTCTCAGGTTTCTATACGCCTTTAGCAGTAGTCTAATACCCCCCCCCCCCCCCCCAGCAGGTTCTCAGGTTTCTACACTCCTTTAGCAGTAGTCTAATACCCCCCCCCCCAGCAGGTTCTCAGGTTTCTACACTCCTTTAGCAGTAGTCTAATACCCCCCCAGCAGGTTCTCAGGTTTCTACACTCCTTTAGCAGTAGTCTAATACCCCCCCCCCCCCCCCCCCCCCCCCCCAGCAGGTTCTCAGGTTTCTACACTCCTTTAGCAGTAGTCTAACCCCCCCCCCCCCCCCGGCAGGTTCTCAGGTTTCTATACTCCTTTAGCCGTAGTCTAATATCCCCCCCCCCCCCCCCCCCCAGCAGGTTCTCAGGTTTCTATACTCCTTTAGCCGTAGTCTAATATCCCCCCCCCCAGCAGTAGACCTGGGAAGAGAGGACATAACTACATCCTGCTGTTCTTACCTTTCAACCTCTCTCTGGGCGCTCTCTACAGCCTCTCGACACACGTCCACAGGGCCGACCCGCAGCCCCGGAGGGAGGTTAGGTTCTGAAGAGGACAGGCATACACTTGGCTCAGCAGAGGAAGCACCGACTAGACCCTCTCTCGCTCTTTAGATAGGATCGTTTAGCAACCTACTTTCCAGCCAGGAAGACTGAAGGAACTCACAGAGGAGGAAGCACCCTTTCTTTTTCTCTCCCACAGCTCGTAGATTAGTCACCGTGTTCATCTTGTTGACATGAAACAGGACAGGTTGTACTTGTAATTAACATAAATGCTAAAAAGCAGCTTGCAGTACTAAATCACCTTTTGACCCTATGACTTCTACCTCTTTTCAGAAATGTAATTTCAGTTGAAATAGTTTGTTGTATCCCTTGTTAAAACACACACCCAACCAACAGCCAATGCAAGTGGTAAACCAAAGAGCCATCACAGGGAGGAGACTGACAACACAATGTCCCTACCAGGATGTAAGAGGTGGTTTTGTAGAGATGGGGGGGGGGGGGGGGGGGGGGGGGGTGTATTCATGGCCATTTTATGACTGCGCCTGTGGACACAGGAGTCCAGCAGACAGACGAGACTACTAGCCTATAGGTTATGAAGGTGAATGGGGAAAGTGTAGCTTGAGACTGGGTCTAGGCTGGAGTGGGCTGGGCCGGCCCCATGCTAAAACAGCTGGAGTAGCGGGTGGGAGTGAACAGAACAGCACTTATTGTTTCCTGTTCTGGTTATGAGACTCCATTACAGCCTATGTGTTAACTGCCTCCTAAGGCCTGCTGGGGTGATTGGCTGCTGGCTGGGCTCTCTACGGCTCTCTCCTACAGGGTTAATGGCAGGCTGCGGCATCAGCAGTAAAAATCACACTTGAAAGAGCCCATATATATATATATATATATATTGCATATTACACACACACATTGGTTCAGCTGGTCTTAATTAAGACAACTAGGCAGGGAATTATAGAGGGGGTTAATGGGGGAAGAGGGAGAGGAGGGTGGGAATTAGAGGGGGTGGAGGGGGGGTGCTGATGTTTTATCTGCTCCTAACCAACTATGCTGAACTGCGCTGTTGGTTAAGGTCTTAAGTAAGTAAGCATTCCCCGGTAAGGTCGACAGTTGTTGTATTCGGGGCATGTGACTAATAAAGTTTGATTTGACAGAGGGTGGTGGTGGTGGGGGGTGGATAGAGAGTGATGAAATTGCAACATAGTGTGGGAAAGAGTGCGAGGCAAGGAAAAATCAAGGAGTTGTGCAGTGGACGGGGGGAAGACGTAGCCAGGCAGGCCTGTTCAGATGGTGTGAGGACTAACTCCATCAAACCTCCCTTCCCTCCAACTCTCCTGTCTCTGTTTGTCATGACGTTAGTGCTGTGATCCGTGGTATGTTGACAAGGCTTGTCCATAGACTGTTAATCCAAGCTGTTGGGTTTTAGGACTTGTATAATACGGTAGTTGTGACGGCCACGTTCCTTCCCAACACTGTGTCCAACACTGTGAATGTAACCTAGTCCATTCTTTGTTTTGAACACTGTTTGATTGTGTGTCTGTACCCAGTGACTCTACACATGGGTATTGTACACATTTCCTGAACATACATGTATCTTCTGTAGAGGGTCGGCCTAGTTGTTGACATCGTCTCCCTCATATCAGTTCTCTGTGCCATGAGGGTGCCACGTGTGCCCATGTCAGCGCCCCCCCCCCCCCCCCCCCCCCCCCCTCCCAGTTTTCCTGCTGAAACAGGTTTATAGGAGGAACCGAGAGGCTTATTAGTTGTTTTTAGGGAAAGTGCCTGAGTACCCGGACTCCTCACTCCTTCTCACCCTCTTTTCTCACCCTCTTTCCTCCCCCCCTTCTCACCCTCTTTCCTCCCCCCCTTCTCACCCTCTTTCCTCCCCCCCTTCTCACCCTCTTTCCTCCCCCCCTTCTCACCCTCTTTCCTCCCCCCTTCTCACCCTCTTTCCTCCCCCCCTTCTCACCCTCTTTCCTCCCCCCCTTCTCACCCTCTTTCCTCCCCCCTTCTCACCCTCTTTCCTCCCCCCTTCTCACCCTCTTTCCTCCCCCCTTCTCACCCTCTTTCCTCCCCCCTTCTCACCCTCTTTCCTCCCCCCTTCTCACCCTCTTTCCTCCCCCCTTCTCACCCTCTTTCCTCTCTCCTCCTCACCCTCGTTCCTTGACAATTGTAGCTGGAAACGTCTGGTTTTTAATGGAATATCTACATAGGCGTACAGAGGCCCATTATCAGCAACCATCACTCCTGTGTTCCAATGGCACGTTGTGTTAGCTAATCCAAGTTTGTAATTTTAAAAGGCTAATTTATCATTAGAAAACCCTTTTGGAATTATGTTAGCACAGCTGAAAACTGTTGTCCTGATTTAAAGATGCAATAAAACTGGCCTTGTTTAGACTAGTTGAGTATCTGGAGCATCAGCATTGTGGGTTCGATTACAGGCTCAAAATGGCCAGAAACAAAGACCTTTATTCTGAAACTCGTCAGTCTATTCTTGTTCTGAGAAATGAAGGCTATTCCATGTGAGAAGTTACCAAGAAAATGAAGATCTCGTACAACGCTGTGTATTACTCCCTTCACAGAACAGCGCAAACTCGCTCTAACCAGAATATAGAGTGGGAGACCCCAGTGCACAACTGAGAAAGAGGACAAGTACATTAGAGTGTCTAGTTTGAGAAACAGACACCTCACAAGTCCTCAACTGGCAGCTTCATTAAATAGTACCCACAAAACACCAGTCTCAATGTCAACAGTGAAGAGGTGACTCCGGGACGCTGGCCTTCTAGGCAGAGTTGCAAAGAAAAAGCCATATCTCAGACTGACCAATAAAAATAAAATATTAAGATGGGCAAATGAACAGACACTGGACAGAGGAACTCTGCCTAGAAGGCCAGCATCCCGGAGTCGTTTCTTCACTGTTGACATTCAGACTGGCGTTTTGCAGGTAGATGTTGTGTTTTGCGGGTACTGTAACGTACTCAGACCCCTTGGAAAAGTCAAGGGGTCTGAGTACTTTCCGAAGGCACCGTATCTCCCTCAGTTACCTCGTACCTCTACACATCTGTACTGATTATTGTTACTCATTGTGTATTTATTTATTACGTGTTTTGATTTTCTATTGTTTTGGTATTTTATTTCTCTCTGCGTTGGTGGGAAGGGTTGGTAAGTAAGCATTTCACGGTTTAGTCAACACTGAAGCATGTGACAAGTACAAAGGTTTTCGTGTAGGCTACCTTCTAAACTCTCTCTCTTCCCTGTAGGTAAGTTTGAGGAGAGGGAGGACCGAGTACCTAAGTTGGAGCAGCTCAACTCCCTGGGCTTCATGTGTTCTCTGAACCTTGTTCTCAACAAGAGAGACCTCATCAAGATGGAGCTGCTGCTGTTGGAGACGTTCAGCTGGAACCTGTGTATGCCCACCCCGGCCCACTTCATAGACTACTACCTCCAGGCCTCGGTGCAGGAGGGAGACCTGTACAACGGCTGGCCTCTCTCCTCCCTCTCCAAGACCAAAACCTTTATGGACAAGTACACACACTACTTCCTGGAGGTGTCACTGCAAGGTGAGGGGTGAGGGAGGGATTGAGGTGATGGGTGGGGTGGGGTGAAGGAATGAGTGCACAGGGGGAAAGGTTAAAGCCAGAGAGAGGGATGGAAGGGAGAAAAATAGAGGGGCAGGTATGAAATATATGTAGACTCATGTGCTTGTCACAAACTAACAGTCTGATTGGCTGTGTTCCTCTACTAATGGTCTGATTGGCTGTGTTCCTCTAGACCTCTACTAATGGTCTGATTGGCTGTGTTCCTCTAGACCTCTACTAATGGTCTGATTGGCTGTGTTCCTCTAGACCTCTACTAATGGTCTGATTGGTTGTGTCCTCTAGACCTCTACTAACGGTCTGATTGGCTGTGTTTCTCTAGACCTCTACTAACGGTCTGATTGGCTGTGTTTCTCTAGACCACTACTAACGGTCTGATTGGCTGTGTTCCTCTAGACCTCTACTAACGGTCTGATTGGCTGTGTCCTCTAGACCTCTACTAACGGTCTGATTGGCTGTGTTCCTCTACTAATGGTCTGATTGGCTGTGTTCCTCTACTAACGGTCTGATTGGCTGTGTTCCTCTACTAACGGTCTGATTGGCTGTGTTCCTCTAGACCTCTACTAACGGTCTGATTGGCTGTGTTCCTCTAGACCTCTACTAACGGTCGGATTGGCTGTGTTCCTCTAGACCACTACTAACGGTCTGATTGGCTGTGTCCTCTAGACCACTACTAACGGTCTGATTGGCTGTGTTCCTCTAGACCTCTACTAACGGTCTGATTGGCTGTGTTCCTCTAGACCTCTACTAACGGTCTGATTGGCTGTGTCCTCTAGACCACTACTAACAGTCTGATTGGCTGTGTTCCTCTAGACCTCTACTAACGGTCTGATTGGCTGTGTCCTCTAGACCTCTACTAACGGTCTGATTGGCTGTGTTCCTCTACTAACAGTCTGATTGGCTGTGTTCCTCTAGACCTCTACTAACGGTCGGATTGGCTGTGTTCCTCTAGACCACTACTAACGGTCTGATTGGCTGTGTCCTCTAGACCACTACTAACGGTCTGATTGGCTGTGTCCTCTAGACCTCTACTAACGGTCTGATTGGCTGTGTTCCTCTAGACCTCTACTAACGATCTGATTGGCTGTGTTCCTCTAGACCACTACTAACGGTCTGATAGGCTGTGTTCCTCTAGACCTCTACTAATGGTCTGATTGGCTGTGTTCCTCTACTAATGGTCTGATTGGCTGTGTTCCTCTACTAACGGTCTGATTGGCTGTGTTCCTCTACTAACGGTCTGATTGGCTGTGTTCCTCTAGACCTCTACTAACGGTCTGATTGGCTGTGTCCTCTAGACCTCTACTAACGGTCTGATTGGCTGTGTTCCTCTACTAACGGTCTGATTGGCTGTGTTCCTCTAGACCTCTACTAACGGTCGGATTGGCTGTGTTCCTCTAGACCACTACTAACGGTCTGATTGGCTGTGTCCTCTAGACCACTACTAACGGTCTGATTGGCTGTGTCCTCTAGACCTCTACTAACGGTCTGATTGGCTGTGTTCCTCTAGACCTCTACTAACGATCTGATTGGCTGTGTTCCTCTAGACCACTACTAACGGTCTGATAGGCTGTGTTCCTCTAGACCTCTACTAATGGTCTGATTGGCTGTGTTCCTCTACTAATGGTCTGATTGGCTGTGTTCCTCTACTAACGGTCTGATTGGCTGTGTTCCTCTACTAACGGTCTGATTGGCTGTGTTCCTCTAGACCTCTACTAACGGTCTGATTGGCTGTGTTCCTCTAGACCACTACTAACGGTCTGATTGGCTGTGTTCCTCTAGACCTCTACTAACGGTCTGATTGGCTGTGTTCCTCTAGACCTCTACTAACGATCTGATTGGCTGTGTTCCTCTAGACCACTACTAACGGTCTGATAGGCTGTGTTCCTCTAGACCTCTACTAATGGTCTGATTGGCTGTGTTCCTCTACTAACGGTCTGATTGGCTGTGTTCCTCTACTAACAGTCTGATTGGCTGTGTTCCTCTAGACCTCTACTAACGGTCTGATTGGCTGTGTCCTCTAGACCTCTACTAATGGTCTGATTGGCTGTGTGCCTCTAGACCTCTACTAACGGTCTGATTGGCTGTGTTCCTCTAGACCTCTACTAATGGTCTGATTGGCTGTGTTCCTCTACTAATGGTCTGATTGGCTGTGTTCCTCTACTAACGGTCTGATTGGCTGTGTTCCTCTACTAACGGTCTGATTGGCTGTGTTCCTCTAGACCTCTACTAACGGTCTGATTGGCTGTGTCCTCTAGACCTCTACTAATGGTCTGATTGGCTGTGTTCCTCTAGACCTCTACTAACGGTCTGATTGGCTGTGTTCCTCTAGACCTCTACTAACGGTTTGATTGGCTGTGTTCCTCTACTAACGGTCTGATTGGCTGTGTTCCTCTAGACCATGCGTTCCTGAGTTTCCGGCCGTCTCAGGTGGCGGCAGCGTGCGTAGCTGCGTCTCGTATCTGTCTCCAGATTTCTCCTAGCTGGACCACGTCTCTACACCTATTGACTGGATACACCTGGGAACACCTCACACACTGCATCAAACTCATGCTGCTGTAAGTCTCTCACACACACACACACACACACACACACACACACACACACACACACACACACACACACACACACACACACACACACCTGGGGCCACCTCACACACTGCATCAAACTCAAAATGCTTGTAAATCTCTCTCACACACACACCTGGGGCCACCTCACCTCAGTCTCTCTCATACAGGACAGACACACCTGAGACCAGTTGAATGCTTGTATGCAAAGACCTGATCATATCCATTTGACCAAGCCCATCTCCATGCTAATTCTCTCGTTGCTCATAAACAATCCACTGTCACTGTCCTCAGATAATAACACAGGTCTCATATAGGTTAACTGTAAACACATGACAATCCACTGTCCTCAGATAATAACACAGGTCTCATATAGGTTAACTGTAAACACATGACAATCCACTGTCCTCAGATAATAACACAGGTCTCATATAGGTTAACTGTAAACACATGACAATCCACTGTCACTGTCCTCAGATAATAACACAGGTCTCATATAGGTTAACTGTAAACACATGACAATCCACTGTCCTCAGATAATAACACAGGTCTCATATAGGTTAACTGTAAACACATGACAATCCACTGTCCTCAGATAATAACACAGGTCTCATATAGGTTAACTGTAAACACATGACAATCCACTGTCCTCAGATAATAACACAGGTCTCATATAGGTTAACTGTAAACACATGACAATCCACTGTCCTCAGATAATAACACAGGTCTCATATAGGTTAACTGTAAACACATGACAATCCACTGTCCTCAGATAATAACACAGGTCTCATATAGGTTAACTGTAAACACATGACAATCCACTGTCCTCAGATAATAACACAGGTCTCATATAGGTTAACTGTAAACACATGACAATCCACTGTCCTCAGATAATAACACAGGTCTCATATAGGTTAACTGTAAACACATGACAATCCACTGTCCTCAGATAATAACACAGGTCTCATATAGGTTAACTGTAAACACATGACAATCCACTGTCCTCAGATAATAACACAGGTCTCATATAGGTTAACTGTAAACACATGACAATCCACTGTCACTGTCCTCAGATAATAACACAGGTCTCATATAGGTTAACTGTAAACACATGACAATCCACTGTCCTCAGATAATAACACAGGTCTCATATAGGTTAACTGTAAACACATGACAATCCACTGTCCTCAGATAATAACACAGGTCTCATATAGGTTAACTGTAAACACATGACAATCCACTGTCCTCAGATAATAACACAGGTCTCATATAGGTTAACTGTAAACACATGACAATCCACTGTCCTCAGATAATAACACAGGTCTCATATAGGTTAACTGTAAACACATGACAATCCACTGTCCTCAGATAATAACACAGGTCTCATATAGGTTAACTGTAAACACATGACAATCCACTGTCCTCAGATAATAACACAGGTCTCATATAGGTTAACTGTAAACACATGACAATCCACTGTCACTGTCCTCAGATAATAACACAGGTCTCATATAGGTTAACTGTAAACACATGACAATCCACTGTCCTCAGATAATAACACAGGTCTCATATAGGTTAACTGTAAACACATGACAATCCACTGTCACTGTCCTCAGATAATAACACAGGTCTCATATAGGTTAACTGTAAACACATGACAATCCACTGTCCTCAGATAATAACACAGGTCTCATATAGGTTAACTGTAAACACATGACAATCCACTGTCCTCAGATAATAACACAGGTCTCATATAGGTTAACTGTAAACACATGACAATCCACTGTCCTCAGATAATAACACAGGTCTCGTATAGGTTAACTGTAAACACATGACAATCCACTGTCCTCAGATAATAACACAGGTCTCATATAGGTTAACTGTAAACACATGACAATCCACTGTCACTGTCCTCAGATAATAACACAGGTCTCATATAGGTTAACTGTAAACACATGACAATCCACTGTCACTGTCCTCAGATAATAACACAGGTCTCATATAGGTTAACTGTAAACACATGACAATCCACTGTCCTCAGATAATAACACAGGTCTCATATAGGTTAACTGTAAACACATGACAATCCACTGTCCTCAGATAATAACACAGGTCTCATATAGGTTAACTGTAAACACATGACAATCCACTGTCCTCAGATAATAACACAGGTCTCATATAGGTTAACTGTAAACACATGACAATCCACTGTCCTCAGATAATAACACAGGTCTCATATAGGTTAACTGTAAACACATGACAATCCACTGTCACTGTCCTCAGATAATAACACAGGTCTCATATAGGTTAACTGTAAACACATGACAATCCACTGTCCTCAGATAATAACACAGGTCTCATATAGGTTAACTGTAAACACATGACAATCCACTGTCACTGTCCTCAGATAATAACACAGGTCTCATATAGGTTAACTGTAAACACATGACAATCCACTGTCCTCAGATAATAACACAGGTCTCATATAGGTTAACTGTAAACACATGACAATCCACTGTCACTGTCCTCAGATAATAACACAGGTCTCATATAGGTTAACTGTAAACACATGACAATCCACTGTCCTCAGATAATAACACAGGTCTCATATAGGTTAACTGTAAACACATGACAATCCACTGTCCTCAGATAATAACACAGGTCTCATATAGGTTAACTGTAAACACATGACAATCCACTGTCACTGTCCTCAGATAATAACACAGGTCTTGTTCTACCTCCCCGTCTGTCTCTCCTCCACAGTGCCCATGACAACGATGTGAAGGAGGCCAACAAACCCAAATCCACCCCTCCGTTGTCTTGCTCCTCCTCTCTCCAGTCCCACCCTCCTCCCTCCCACCTCTCCCCAGTCCAGAGACCAGCTACCTCCTCCAACCCCCAGCAGCTCCTTTTCCAGCCTGGCCCAGTGGGCTTCCCTCACCTCTCCCAGCACTCCCCCTCCTTGTCCCAGCTCCACACGCTAGCTGACTCCCAGGCTTTGGGGCCTGCTGTGGTCAACATGTCCCAGGACATCCTCCAAAGCCACAGGATGGGGCTGCTCACTGGGGCCAACACCATGACCTCCACAGCAGGGACCTTCCCCTCCTATCCTAGCCTGACTTCGGGGCTGCTCACTGGGGCCAACACCATGACCTCCACAGCAGCGGCCTTCCCCTCCTATCCTAGCCTGACTTCGGGGCTGCAGCCTGGGGCTCGGGTGGCACCGCTGGCCTTGCAGGGCCCCATCTCCATGCAGGTAGCCTTGGCTGCGGAGCCGAGACACTGCCTCAGCATGGCCTACACCGGAGGGTACCTGGGGGGCGTGGGCCCCCACCACACCTTCACGGCAGCGGGCTGCTTCGACAGGTGACGCCAGGAGACGGAGGAGAGGATGAACAGCAAACTGCCCCGAGCCAGGGACAGGGAGCGCTGCAATCCTCTTCCCTCACTACTTCCTCCTCCTCTCCGCTCCCTGGCAGACCTCCTCTCCATCTCCGTCAGCACCCCGTCCCCCTCCTCTGCCGCACCCCGCCCTGCGCCCCCCACCCTCAGACAGAGACGGAGAGAAAGACGGCTAAAACACAAGCAAAGGTCAAAGGGCACCGATGACCCCGTGGAGGTCATCACACTGACATGACACCTGACGTCACTGACTGACTGTTGAACACTGTGTTCCGATCCCGTCGCAGGAACGTGATTCCAAGGCAGAAGCATTAAAACACTGTAGAATGGTCACCGTATGTCCCTGGTTAAGATGCTGTTATCACTGTGAACCAGAGGCTATGCAGCATGATTCCTCCTCAGTGCCTCCTGGGTTTTGACCAGAGTGATGTCTGTCTGTCTGTCTGTCTGTGAATTCAGCTGAAGATGAAGTGCTGCTGGATCTCTCTCACTCTAATCCCAAAAACAGATCAACTCAACTGAAGACGAGTAATTGGTCAGTAAAGTGACATATTGAGCTGCTGACTTGAGAACAGTGGTATGAAGTGTTATAAGTAGACCTACCAGTGAGTTGAAGAGGCTGTGTCACTTGCTATGTCAGCCTTATATCACTCTTATGCCAGTGAATAAAGGGATTATGTCACTCGTGACTAAGTGCTCCAGGGGCATTCTGAGAATTCCTACCCCAAATCCTCTCTGGTTGAGGAGGGGAGACCACAGAGTTCATTGTTCTGTCACAGCAGGGGAAATCCATAGTTTTAACATAGCTGTCATGTTTTGGCTTTCTCTTCTTTCATCCTTCCTCCTTCCTTGTCACCTCTCCTTACAGCCTTTATTCTCCCTTCCTCCCTCCTTGTCACCTCTCCTTACAGCCTTTAGTCTCCCTTCTTCCCTCCTTGTCACCTCTCCTTACAGCCTTTAGTCTCCCTTCCTCCCTCCTCGTCACCTCTCCTTACAGCCTTTAGTCTCCCTTCCTCCCTCCTCGTCACCTCTCCTTACAGCCTTTAGTCTCCCTTTCTCCCTCCTTGTCACTTCTTACTTTTTGCAAAGTCTTGTCTTGTGGTGGAGCTCTCCTCATATCTGGATCTTTGTTTCCAGAAAGGGGGGGGGGGGGGGGTTCCAACCACCAAGTCTCGTAGTGAGGGTTAAAGAATGAAGCTCTGTTTTCCACGTCCTTCCACTCAGACTTCAAGTGGAAGTGAACTGACACGGAATGCTCATGGTTAAGGAGACTTGGAAACATAGAAATAGAATGATTGGCATTCTAATTCTATGCTTAGAACTCTGTTGAAGTAGATAATGACATTCTGCTGCCTTCTATTAGAAGTGATGGTTCTGTGTGAGCTGAAGACTTGTTTCCATGAACCACAGCGTATATCAGGGACTTGATGTAACGGATTACTTGAATACGATGCCATTGAAACGTGCCGTAGCTTCTTATTTATATGGACACATCTATTCCTTGTTGCTTTATTTTGTATTCTTTGGTGAAGTAAGTTTAGTTTTAGTTTTTAGTTGGTTTTTTTATACCCGCGTGTAATGTGTTTTTCTGTGCCCTTGTATAACTGTATATTCAGGCTCAGGTTAGGCTGTGAATATCCAATCAGCCGTCTCCTTATTGCTGAGGTTACCCAATCAGCTGTCTTCTTACTGTGTCCTATTGAGTGTGCTTTAAGTAGATACTAGCATGGCACCCACGAGGGTTTCTCACTGATCTACCTCTCTGAGGAAGAGGACCTTCATTTTTAAATAACATACTAAGATATATAAACAAACACCAAATTTGCATCCTGGTAGAATCCGTGACCTTCCAGACGATGAAACACACAGCCCATCTGCAGCTTGTCATTACTAATAGCTTCCCACATTCCCAGCACTGCTTTTCCCCATACTTCTACTTCCTGTTGGAACGTAAACACATCCAGATTCCCCTTCTGGGTCACAGGGGGTCTCGCTGGTTACCGTGGCGATGGCCAAATAAAAATCTAAATCGGGGGCTCACTCAGAAGGAGAGTTAGTTGGAACGTTACAGAATGTTTAGATAGAAATGTGCTGTTTAGATCAGCTATGGGTATCTGTTGTGTAGAGCAGGGAATAGTGGAAGCTCTATAAATCACATTTCTATCTGCAACGATGTAAACTTCTGGTCCTTTTCTCTGTCCGTATGCTATTGAATGTGTATGTTTTTACTATGGTTGTACCTTGTCCCCAGCAGTTTTCACACTTGAACTATGCTGATACTACTAAGGCTGTGTTCTGGTTCTCAGAACATGTTCTATATAGGTTTTTATGTTGTGATTCTCAATGTTCTAGGCTTGGATATCAGAGATTTATTGAAATGAACGCTGTATGAAGCTTGCTTAAGCAAGTTATCTGTCAAGCATCTGAAATTTGTCTAAACTTTTTTTATAGCATGAACATACCTTACTGTAGTCTAGATAGTAAATTACTAGAAATGGAATGAAGGGCTTACTAGAGTATGTTACTAGCAACCAAATGTATCTTTCTGCCTGATCTCTTCTGAACTATGTCAATCTACCCAGACTCAGTCACTGTACGTTCATCACTACTTTTTATAGACAAAGGGATTCTGTCTTTTTTGTTAACTACAGTTTATTTTACATTCCTATTATTTTAAGTGTATTTTATTTACTCCTGATCTGTGTTTAATAAAGATGGATGCAGTCGGTGTGGAGTAGTGGGTCATATTCATTAGGCACCAAACGGAAGAAAACGGACAAACCGGGAGGGACTATATGAACTTGTCCCAAAAAGAACGCTTTTTTTTTTCTGTTTGCAAAATGTTTTGCTACGGTGTGACCTAATGAATACGACCCTGTTTTAGATAAAAGAACTCAAGTCTTTCCCTCACTAAAAAGCTACTTCTCACCGAGGTCTCAAGGTGCAATATGTTTTTGTTGGTAGAACCATACCATTTAGAATGATTCCTTCTATTTCTACGGCTAGAAGTCTTCTCTCACAGCCGTCACTGTCTTGAGGATAGCCCTCACTAACCGGTTCATCTTTTCTAACTTAATTCCTTGACATTATTGTGTGATTTGACTCGACGTCGATCCTTGCTGCCAGAAAGCCGAGAGCTCTGAACACTATGTTGCACATTGCAGCCTTGATTGGTGTACTGTACGTGTTGCTATAGCGATACTGTGCATGTTTCTATGTCCACAGAACTGTGCTGAGAAAAACACACACACACACACACACACACACACTACTTGTCCAATGAAATGACACCAGAAATGTCCCACGTCTATTTTTGTAAAGCTGTTTTTGTAGCCTTTGTTGAAGTGACACTCAGAGAAGTTTCTTTTTTTATCCGATGAGCCATTGAAATAAACAACAACAAATAACTAAATATCTTCACTCCGTCTGTGTGTTCTTTTGTTTGATATTGAGGCTATTCGATTATCGTTTACAAGCTATTGTATGGTATTACTGAGACAATGCTGCTTCACAATGGCAACCTATTGGCTAAATGACTGGTCAAAAGGAGTGCACTATATAGGGTATTTGTATTTATAATGGTGGATCCCCATTAGCTGCTACCAAAGCTACTCTTCCTGGGGTCCAGCAAAATTAAGGCAGTTTTATACAATTATAAAACATTACAATACATTCACACGCGTCACAACAAACTGTGTGCCCTCAGGCCCTTACACCACCGCCTATCTACAGTACTAAATCCATGTGTATGTATAGTGTGTGTATGTATAGTGTGTGTGTGTGTATGTATAGTGTGTGTGTGTGTGTGTGTGTGTATGTATAGTGTGTGTGTGTGTGTATGTATGTATAGTGTGTGTGTGTATGTGTGTGTGTGTGTGTGTGTATGTATAGTGTGTGTGTGTGTATGTATAGTGTGTGTGTGTCTGCCAATGTTTGTTGCTTCACAATCCCTGCTGTTCCATAAGGTGGTTTTTCTTCTTCTGTTATTTCTATCTAATTTTACTGCTTGTGTCAGTTTCTTGATGTGGAATAGAGTTCCATCTAGTCAGCAGCATACCACCCTGCATACCACTGCTGGCTTGCTTCTGAAGCTAAGCAGGGTTGGTCCTGGTCAGTCCCTGGATGGGAGACCAGATGCTGCTGGAAGTGGTATTGGAGGGCCAGTAGGAGGCACTCTTTCCTCTGGTCTAAAAAAAAATATATATTCCAATGCCCCGGAGCAGTGATTGGGGACACTGCCTTGTGTAGGGTGCTGTCTTTTGGATGGGATGTTAAACGGGTGTCCTGACTCTCTGAGGTCATTAATGATCCCATGACACTTATTGTAAGAGTAGGCGTGTTAACCCCGGTGTCCTGGCTAAATTCCCAATCTGGCCCTCAAACCATCACGGTCTCCTAATAATCCCCAGTTTACAATTGGTTCATTCCTCCTCTCCCCGGTAACTATTCCCCAGGTCATTGCTGTAAATGAGAACATGTTCTCAGTCAACTTACCTGGTAAAATAACAAATAAATCAAAAATGGCTCTATGTAGTACTGTGTGCCTCCCATAGTCTGTTCTGATTTTGGGGACTGTGAAGAGACGTCTTGTGCATGAGCTGTGTGCCAGTAGTTTAGACAGACAGCTCGGTGCATCAACATGTCAATACATGTTGAAACAATACCTCTCATAAATACAAGTAGTGATGAAGTCAATCTCTCCTCCACTTTCAGCCAGGAGAAATGTACATGCATATTATTGTTTGCTCTCTGTGTACATCCAAGGGCCAGCTGTGCTGCCCTGTTCTGAGACTATTGCAATTATCATTTGGTAAGCACAAATATCTTACACCGATCCAATCATGTCAGGCCATTGACGTGTTTCACGGAAGAGGGAAAACGTTCAACAACGGTACATTTTAACATTATTCAAACAGGACCTTGGCCTAGCCGACTGAAAACCAGAGGGGGAGGAATATGAAAAGTGTCCCACAGACATTTCTCAACAAATCAAACTCTTCTTCTCTTCAGCCCTCACACTCCACCCACCCGTCTCCTTCAGAGTGGTCTGTGTTCTACGACATTCTGTCATAGAGGCCCATTCATCAACACACTATCAATGACTCGTGTGTAGTGAATATGAACGCACATTTAGCACACACTGTTGTCACACAGTGACACACATTACAATCCGATTAAATCCTTCCAAAATAATTGTGCAATGTAGAAATGCAGATATATACTACAGCTTCCCACGGGATCACTAGATTATCATTGGAGGATAATGTAGTGAGATCAAGTAGCAGGATTCCCCACAGCCCATCTGTAGAGACTAGTGCAGTGGGAGTGGGATCACATATAAAATCAAATAAACAATCAAAATGACCACCATGGCTCCTTCAGTTACCCCAGCCTTCCATAGTGCTGTTGGAGGATATGGTAGTCAGTTCATATAGCCCCTCTGTAGGGAGTGCAGTGGGAGGTATGGTGGGGTGCAGTGGGAGGTATGGTGGGGTGGGGTGCAGTGGGAGGTATGGTGGGGTGCAGTGGGAGGTATGGTGGGGTTGGCGTTAGAGCCAGAGGTGGGCCATTCTCTCCAGGCTTGTTTGTGGAGCTAAAATGGAGGGTGGTCGGCTTCCTTTTAATTTGTCTGTTGAAGGAGGGGAGGGGGGGGGGGGGGGGGGGGGGGGGGGTGTGTGTGTGTGTGTGTGTGTGTGTGTGTGTGTGTGTGTGTGTGTGTGTGTGTGTGTGTGTGTGTGTGTGTGTGTGTGTGTGTGTGTGTGTGTGTGTGTGTGTGTGTGTGTGTGTGTGTGTGTTATTCATGGTGGGGACTCCTCACGCTGCTATTGTCTTCACTGGGTGGTGGGTGTCTGCGTTCACATAGGCTGCTGAGGAATGAATTTACTGGGCCTACTTCAAGACAAGCTGGCCAGGATCAGATTAATGCATTGGCCCAGGGATTACATTTATTTAGAAAGTTAAACCATAAATGTCTATTTATGTCTATAGTGTCTATAGTAGACAACTAGGCCTGTATTCCATTAGAATTCATTCTGCACTGTAGGCCTGGGCAAATGACAAACGGCATGATATAAATCCCCTCCAATACCAACTTTTAACATGAATGTAAACAGTTTTGTTGATCATTCTGTGACTGCCCAGTTGATAAAAAACAGCAATTTGAGTAGAGTGGCCAAACCACAATGCAATCCGTTAAAGTTACTGTTTAGGCCTAACCTGTGCAAAATTTGTGTAATCATGGTAATCAATTGTAATATATTTTTGGGATTACCCAAAATTCAGGAACGTAATGTCATTACTTTCATACCCAGACGTCTTGAGACATTGTTGTTTTTGAAGATGTATTAAAACACATTTCTAAGAAGACATTCAATACTATGGGACATGTCTCAAGACATTTGTTATTTAGACAGCACCTCACAACCATTGTATGTATATATTTTATGTATATATATTATTAAATAACAATGATACAAAATATTCAAGAAACATAATAAATATACAATGATTGAGGGAGAAGGGGAGAGAGAGAGAGAGAGAGAGACCTGAAGCCTGAGAAGGGAGAATATCTCTCTGGTTGGACAGCCTCGTGTCGTCGCGTTCAGTGTCCAGGCCACTCTTTTACATTTAAATTCAAAGCATAATGAGAAAAGGCGAACAAAACATAACTAACATATTTGTGAGGTTTAACTCTGGTCTGCACTCATCTTCCTGTTCATAATGTTTGGAACTTGGGAATGTTCAACGTATCAAATTCACGGAACATTCTTTAGTCAACTGACAGTAGATGCAAATTCACGGAACATTCTTTAGTCAACTGACAGTAGATGCAAATTCACGGAACATTCTTTAGTCAACTGACAGTAGATGCAAATTCACGGAACATTCTTTAGTCAACTGACAGTAGATGCAAATTCACGGAACATTCTTTAGTCAACTGACAGTAGATGCAAATTCACGGAACATTCTTTAGTCAACTGACAGTAGATGCAAATTCACGGAACATTCTTTAGTCAACTGACAGTAGATGCAAGTCTCAAAACAACAGTCTGTCAAACCTGGAGGATTTACAATCAGATTTTCAACTTGTTGTGAGCAAGCAAAGCATTTGAATGGATAATGTATGTTAGTCCAGAATAATATTTAGTCAATATTAAGAAATATGTTGTTGACATCTTGTTTAAGCACTGCCATAATCTATTCAATAATCTGTACATTCTGTGAATCAATCAATCAATCAAGTACATCATCTTACTTCTTACATCAGCTGATGTCACAAAGTGCTGTACATAAACCCATCTTAAAACCCCAAACAGCAAGCAATGCAGGTGTAGAAGCACGGTGGCTAGGAAAAACTCCCTAGAAAGGCCGGAACCTTGGAAGAAACCTAGAGACGAACCAGGCTATGTGGGGTGGCCAGTCCTCTTCTGGCTGTGCCGGGTAGAGAGGAACCAGGCTATGTGGGGTGGCCAGTCCTCTTCTGGCTGTGCCAGGTGGAGATTATAACAGAACATGGCCAAGATGTTCAAACGTTCATAAATGACCAGCATGATCAGATAATAATAATCAACACAGTAGTTGTTGAGGGTGCAGCAAGTCAGCCCCTCAGGATTAAATGTCAGTTGGCTTTTCATAGCCGATCATTCAGAGTTAGAGACAGCAGGTGCAGTAGAGAAAGAGTCCAAAACAGCAGGTCCGGGACAAGGTAGGACGTCCAGTAAACCGGTCAGGGTTCCAAAGCCGCAGGTAGAACAGTTGAAACTGGAGCAGCAGCATGACCAGGTAGACTGGGGACAGCAAGGAGTCATCAGGCCTGGTAGTCCTGAGGCATGGTCCTAGGGCTCAGGTCCTCCGAGAGAAGAAAGAGAGAGAGAGAGAATTGGAGGGAGCATACTTAAATTCACACAATGTCTATCTATTCTATAATCTGTACATTCTGTGAATGTCTATCTATTCTACAATCTGTACATTCTGTGAATGTCTATCTATTCTATAATCTGTACATTCTGTGAATGTCTATCTATTCTATAATCTGTACATTCTGTGAATGTCTATCTATTCTATAATCTGTACATTCTGTGAATGTCTATCTATTCTATAATCTTACATTTACATATAACATCTATTGAGAAATAATCTCATAGTTAAATGTGCTATTTATATTTCAATGTTCTTATGTCCTTGAACATCAGAGGTTTGCTGCAAGTGTTGATTAGGTTTTCTGTAAGTAAATATGTTCAACTGTTTTCAACGGTTGTTTTCTCAAGTTTGTCCTAGAAATGAGTAAGTGATTGCCAAATCACTATAAGACAAAGTAAGTAAACACCTGAACCATAGATATAATATTTATAGAGCCTTGAAACATCTTATTATTTCTAAGATGTCTCAAGATGTCTTCTATATTCAAGACATCTTGAGACCGTCTACAGATACATCTTAAAGATGTCTTGACTTTTAAAGACATGTCTTAAAATGTCTTAAGTAGTCTCAAGACATATTTGTTCAGTTACTTTTGGATTACTTTCCACTGAAGAGGCATTAGAAGTGACAAAAGGGATCCATAAAATGGATTTGGTGTGTCATCAGAGTGCTTTATTTGACTTGTGATTAGATTTGTTCAGGTGGCTCAAACTTAAACTTGCGTGTTTTATCAATATAGAACTATATGTCACTGAGAAAACAGAAAGGTGTTAGGATATATTTTTTGCAAACATCCTTTCTGAATTTAAAAGTAATCCAACACGTATTTTTTTTGTAACTGTAATTGATTACATGTAGTCAGTTACTACCCAACCTTGGGCGAGACCTTGTGGTGGGCCGTCACAGCAGGAAGTCAGGTACGCTTCAAATAATCATAAACTGATGTAATGGCGCCATCTAGTGGAGAAAGAGAGAAACCTCAGTGGCGCCATTTGCAAAGTTGTGAACATTTGCATACTTCGAACGTTTCAACTATAGACGAGCCCCTGATTGTTCGTTTTCGATGGCTTTAACTATGTGCTCGTCTATGATTGGCAATAGTACGTTTTTAGCAACTATAACAATGTTCCATGCAACATTGAAAGCGATAATCAAACAAAAAAATAATGTTTTTGAACTTTGAAAGGTAACAATGAAAATATAATTCCCATATAGAAGGTAATTTCAACAAAAGCAAAAAAAGTTATTGAGAAGTAACATAGGAACGCTTCTAGTGGGGGTTGCTGTTTCCTACCCGGATCAGGAACATGATTATCCAGGATCCATGGTGTCTTTCATAGGCCGAGTGAGCAAAATGAGAGGTTTTTGTACATTTATCAGCAGGCCACTGCTTTTCCTATTACTTCACTTTACTCTAGTGCAATGCGATATAACAGACGGCAATGCAGAGCACTTAAAGCGGGAGCATTCGCTCATGAAACCGTACCAGGGTAAGTATGCTAACGGCATGTGAAATCGACAGCTAAGTTAGCTAGCAACTGTTATCTTGTTAGAAACGTTAGCTGCTAAGGGCCAGTCATACTACACTGAACAAAAATATAAACGCATCATGTAAAGTGTTGGTTTCACGAACTTAAATAAAATAACCCAGAAACGATCCACACGCACAAAAGCTTATTTCTAAAAATATATATATATATTGCACACATTTGTTTACATCCCAGTTAATTTGTATTTTTCCTTGGCCAAGATAATTCATCCACTTGACAGGTGTGACATATCAATATACTGGTTTAACAGCATGGTCATTACACCGATGCACCTTTGTGCTGGGGACAGGAAAGGGTCCCTCTAATTGGCAGTTTTGTCACAAAACACAATGCCACAGACGTCTCAAGGGAGTGCAATTGTCACGTTGCATGAGGCAAATGGTGGTCACACCAGACACTGACTGGTTTTCTGATCCATGCCCCTACTTTATTTTTTTTAAAGGTATTTGTGACCAACAGACACATCTGTATTCCTATCATGTGAAATCCATAGATTAGGGCCTAAATAATTTATTTCAATTGACTGATTTTCTTATATGAACTGTAACTCAGTAAAATAGTGTGCAACTGCAGCCTGCAATTCGGGGAGTACCTGTATCTGCAGGAACGCACCCCCCCGAGCATCCCATTGGTTCCTTCATGAACACTAACTAGCATGCTAGCACACGGTGTTTCCCCCACCTGTTGTGTACCCGAGAACTGTGCCCGCTAGCTACTCTGGTACACAGCAGGTGGGAGGCGGGGGTGACACTGTGTACTAGTAGCACAGTGTGCTAGTTAGCTAGCTAACACACAGTGTTGCTAAATATTTTTTTTAGAACTAACCCAAGATAGACAACAGCCTGTTGTTTTCAATTTGAGCAAATTAATCACAGTGACGAGCTTGCAAGAGCCTAATGGCATGTTTTTAGCATGTATTTAGCATGTATTTAGCATGTTTTTAGCATGTATTTAGCATATTTCCGTTAGGGGAAGTGGGCAGTAACTCAATTCTCTCTTGCACTCATTCTAACAATCATTTTTTTAAACCCATGGCAAAGGGAAAAGTCTACAAAAATCTGTCCACTCTGTTCATAACAGATTTTAGTTTTGAGAGAGGTTTAATAAACGAGAAAATTAGCAGAATGTCGTCCAAAATCCATCTCTCTCTATCTTGTCCCACTGCTGGCCACTGGGCTTCCTCTCACCACCATATTTGGTCGTGAGAGGAAACGTGAACTGGATGCTTCACATTTATACGTCCGGTAAAATATCTGTCTCATTGTTCTATCTTTGGTGTCGCCCCCGCCTGCTGTGTACCGGACTCCTCCTCAGGACTAGCTGGCTAAGCTAGCACAGTGTCTTTCGCACACCCGTCATTAACAGTTCCCGACAGGCTGGGGGCGAAGGACACTACCGGTGTTTACTAGTTATAGCTAGCTACCATTGTTGCCCCTGCCTCTTCTTCTGTTGCAAATCAAATGTGCCAAATATGACCGGTGTAGACCTTACTGTGAAATGCTTACTTACAAGCCCTTAACCAACAGGTGTAGACCTCACAGTGAAAGGCTTACTTACAAGCCCTTAACCAACAGGTGTAGACCTTACTGTGAAAGGCTTACTTACAAGCCCTTAACCAACAGGTGTAGACCTTACTGTGAAATGCTTACTTACAAGCCCTTAACCAATAGGTGTAGACCTTACTGTGAAAGGCTTACTTACAAGCCCTTAACCAATAGGTGTAGACCTTACTGTGAAATGCTTACTTACAAGCCCTTAACCAACAGGTGTAGACCTTACTGTGAAAGGCTTACTTACAAGCCCTTAACCAACAGGTGTAGACCTCACAGTGAAAGGCTTACTTACAAGCCCTTAACCAATAGGTGTAGACCTTACTGTGAAAGGCTTACTTACAAGCCCTTAACCAATAGGTGTAGACCTTACTGTGAAAGGCTTACTTACAAGCCCTTAACCAATAGGTGTAGACCTTACTGTGAAATGCTTACTTACAAGCCCTTAACCAATAGGTGTAGACCTTACTGTGAAATGCTTACTTACAAGCCCTTTAACCAACAGGTGTAGACCTTACTGTGAAAGGCTTACTTACAAGCCCTTAACCAACAGGTGTAGACCTCACAGTGAAAGGCTTACTTACAAGCCCTTAACCAACAGGTGTAGACCTTACTGTGAAAGGCTTACTTACAAGCCCTTTAACCAACAATGCAGTTTTAATAAGAGAAAAGACTTACTGCATAAACAAAAGTCAAAAAGGTAACGCAATAAAATAACAATAAGGAGGCTATGTGCAGTGGGTACCGGTACCGAGTCAATGTGCCGGTAACAGGTTAGTCGAGGTAATTGAGGTAATATGTACATGTAGGTAGGGGTAAAGTGACTGCATGGATAATAAACGGTGAGTTGCTGTAATAGTCTGTGTAGCCATTTCATTAATTGTTCAGCAGTCTTGTGGCTTGGGGGTAGATGCTGTTAACCTCTTTTGGCGCATGAATTGCTAGCGGGACAGCTATTTCAACATCCGGTGAAATTGCAGAGCGCAAAATACAAGAAAATCGTAATATTAATTTAAACATTCATGAAAATACAAGTGTCATCATTTAAAAGCATAACTTCTTGTTAATCCAACCGCGTTGTCAGATTTCAGAAAGGCTTTACGGCAAAAGCATACCATGCGATTATCTGAGGACAGTGCAACCAGCACAGGCATCACAAAATCACAAATAGCGATTAAATAAATCACTTACCTTTGAAGATCTTCCTCTGTTTGTAATCCCAAGGGTCCCAGCTACACAATGAATGGTCGTTTTGTTTGATAAAGTCCTTTATATCCAAAAAAGTCAGTTTAGTTGGTGCCATTGATCTCTGTAATCTACTCATTCAACATGCATACAAACAAATCCAAAAAGTTACCGGTAAAGTACGTCCAAACAAGTCAAACAATGTTTCTAATTAATCCTCAGGTACTCTAATATCTAAATAAACGATAATATTTAAGACTGAGAATAGTATGTTCAATAGGGAAGATAAATAACGAAGAGCATTTTCTTGTTTGCTTATGGCCGTATACACCTCGTTGAGTGCGGTCTTAGTCCCAGCATCGGTTTGTGGTGGTAAGTAGACAGCTACGAAAAATATAGACAGTGTGGTCTACAGCTTATCATGAGGTACTCTAGCTAAGGCGAGCAAAACCAGCTGTTTTTGACAAATAGAGATTAGTTTTACTGGAATCAGCTGTTCTGTCTTGCCGATGGAAAACCCAGCCAATTGACTCTGTGAAACATAAGATGTTACAGTTTTTATTAATGTCCCATTGGTAGGATAGTCTCAAACGGAGCTCATCCTGTTTATTCTCCGGTGATTGCACTTTGGCCAGTAGGACGGATGGTAGAGGCAGGTTACCCACTCGCCAACAAATTCTCACAAGGCACCTTGATCTGCTGCCCCTGTATCTCCATCTTCTCTTCATGCGAATGACATGGATTTGGTCCAGGAGCAGCTGTATATCCTTCGTGTCAGACTCATTAAATAAAATAATCTTAGCTGAGAGAGGCTGGACTAAGGGCTTTTAGGCCTGTTGTAAGGCAGGTCCACACCAGACATCACCGGCAACAACGTCGCCTATGGGCACAAACCCACTTTCGCTGGACCAAACAGGACTGGCAAAAAGTGCCCTTCACTGACGAGTCACGGTTTTGTCTCATCAGGGGTGATGGTCGGTTTCGCATTTATCGTTGAAGGAATGAGCATTACACCGAGGCCTATACTCTGGAGCCGGATTGATTTGGAGGTGGAGGGTCCGTCATGGTCTGGGGCGGTGTGTCACAGCATCATCGAACTGAGCTTGATACTGACTGTTACTTTTGATTTTGACCCCCCTTTGTTCAAGGACACATTATTCCATTTCTGTTAGTCATATGTCTGTGGAACTTGTTCAGTTTATGTCTGTTATTGAATCTTATGTTCATACAAATATTTACACGTGAAGTTTGCTGAAAATAAATGCAGTTGACAGTGAGCGGACATTTTTTTTATTGCCGAGTTCACAAAAATAGTGGATTTGGCTATTTCAGCCAGGGTGTATAAAATCGATCACACAGCCATGCAATCTCCATAGACAAACAGTGGCAGTAGAATGGCCTTACTGAAGAGCTCAGTGACTTTCAACGTGGCACTGTCATAGGATGCCACCTTTCCAAAAAGTCAGTTCGTCAAATCTCTGCCTTGCTAGAGCTTCCCCGGTCAACTGTAAGTGCTGTTATTTTGAAGTGAAAACGTCTAAAAGCAACAACAACTCAGCCGCGAACTGTGTCCTCGGTTGCAACACTCACTACCGAGTTCCAAACTGCCTCTGGAAGCAACATCAGCACAAGAACTGTTCGTCGGGAGCTTCATGAAATGGGTTTTCATGGGAATGCTGTTCATCGACTACAGCTCAGCATTTAACACCATAGTACCCTCCAAACTCGTCATCAAGCTCAAGACCCTGGGTCTCGACCCCGGGTACTGGACTTCCTGACGGGCCGCCCCTAGGTGGTGTGGGTAGGTAACATCTCCACCCCACTGATCCTCAACACTGGGGCCCCACAAGGGTGCGTTCTGAGCCCTCCTGTTCTCCCTGTTCACCCACGACTGCATGGCCATGCACGCCTCCAACTCAATCATCAAGTTTGCGGACGACACTACAGTGGTAGGCTTGATTACCAACAACGACGAGATGGCCTACAGGGAGGAGTTGAGGGCCCTCGGAGTGTGGTGTCAGGAAAATAACCTCACACTCAACGTCAACAAAACTAAGGAGGAGATTGTGGACTTCAGGAAACAGCAGAGGGAGAACCCTCCTATCCACATCGACGGGACAGTAGTGGAGTGGGTAGTAAGTTTTAAGTTCCTCGGCGTACACATCATGGACGAACTGAATTGGTCCACCCACACAGACAGCGTGGTGAAGAAGGCGCAGCAGCGCCTCAATTCGGCTTGTCACCAAAAGCACTCACAAACTTCTACAGATGCACAATCGAGAGCATGCTGTCGGGCTGCATCACTGCCTGAAATGTCAACTGCTCCGCCCACAACCGTGAGACGCTCCAGAGGGTAGTGAGGTCTACACAACGCATCACCGGGGGCAAACTACCTGCCCTCCAGGACACCTACACCACCTGATGTCACAGGAAAGCCATAAAGATCATCAAGGACAACAACCACCCGAGCCACTGCTTGTTCACCCCGCTATCATCCAGAAGGCGAGGTCAGTAAAGGTGCATCAAAGCTGGGACCGAGAGACTGAAAAACAGCTTATATCTCAAGGCCATCAGACTGTTAAACAGCCACCACTAACATTGAGTGGCTGCTGCCAACATACTGACTCAACTCCAGCTACTTTAATAATGGAAAAATTGATGTAAAGAATGTATCACTAGCCACAGTATTGAGTAGCTTGGATGAATAATGTGCCCAGAGTAAACTGCCTGCTACTCTGTCCCAGATGCTAATATATGCATATTAGTAGTATTGGTTAGAGACACTCTGAAGTTTCTAAAACTGTTTGAATCATGTCTGTGAGTATAACAAAACTTATTTGGCAGGCGAAAAACCGAAGACAAACCATTTAGATTTAATTTTTTTTGAGGTCACTCTCTTTTCAATGGGTTTTCATTGGAAATCCAGATTTATAAGGGACCTTCTTGCAGTTCCTACCGCTTCCTGGACGTCAACAGTCTTTAGAAAATGGTTGAGGTTTTTCCTTTGTGTAATGAAGAAGTAACACTGTTCAGAACGAGGTTAGTGAAGAGGACTCTTTTGTTAAGAGGCGCGTGACCTGAAAGCTAGCTACAGTTTGTTTTCCTCCTGTATTGAACACAGATCATCCCGTCTTCAATTTTATCGATTATTTACGATTTAAAAAAATACCTAAAGATGTATTACAAAAGTAGTTTGAAATGTTTTGAAAAAGTTTAGTTAACTTTTGAGATATTTTGTAGTCACGATGCTCAAGTTGGAACCTGTGTTTTTCTGGATCAAACGCGCCAAATAAATTGACATTTTGGATATATATCGACGGAATTAATCAAACAAAAGGACCATTTGTGATGTTTATGGGACATTGGAGTGCCAACAAAAGAAGCTCGTCATAGGTAAGGCATGAATTATATCTTTATTTCTGCGTTTTGTGTCGCGCCTGGAGGGTTGAAATATGCTTGTCAGTATTTGTTTACTATGGTTTGCTTTCGCCGAAAAACTGTGATTAAGCAGGTTAAAACAGGCTAAAACAGTGTGGATATTTTTGCATTCTTTTGATGTGATATGAAAGTAAAGGGCCTTTATGTTTCTAGAACCGTATTGCCATCGAGAATCGGTTCACATTTAGATGGAGTACTTGACTGCCAGAGTCGGTCTACCTCTGAAGATATCCTTGGACTTTGAGGAGCAACGACAGGCTTCTTAAAAGTACAGCTTTGGCTAGGCTTAGGGTAGCCGACTCAACTATTTTTAGTCAGCTGGGCAAAGGGTTATTCTTATTCATGACTACAATTCCATTGCGTTACATTGCCCCCCTTGAGTTCTTGAGAGCTGGGCTAAGGGTGGCAATGAGTCATTGATGCACAATGGAATTATTCACGTTCTTCTCTCATGTGTCCCTGAAATGCTGCTTGACTCTTTATCAACATGTTGTACAGGTGTTGGAAGCAGCCCGTCCAGTCAGTGGGACTTCTGGGGGAGCACGCTAGTCACCAGCTCCTATGTGCGCCTGACACCTGATGAGAGAAGTAGACAGGGATCCATATGGAACACAGTGGTGAGTAAGGAACTCGCTTCTATGAAATGTATTCTGTTAGGCATTACAGACAGATACACAAACAATAGTCCACTCCCAAATCCATTATAGCTTGATTGGAGAAGATCTACATTTTGAACTGAATAGGTCCAATTGATGGTTGAATTGATGATCCAATGTAATTTTGCTTTCACTGTGCAGCCTGTTTATCTGAAAGACTGGGAGATGCACGTGCAGTACAAGATCCACGGGTCGGGGAAGAAGAATCTCCATGGTGACGGCATCGCCATCTGGTACACGAAGGAGAGACTTCATCCAGGTAATGTATCATCTTGCCAAAATAACATCTTTGTCATCAACCACTTCCTCATTCCATTACAAAGCTTTGGCAATCAAATTAGTAGACAATGTGATGTGGTAGCACTGGGTTGCATTTGCCGTAAGCACTTCATGTCTCAGTCATGTGCTCATCATATCTCGCCTCTTTGCCTTCCATTCAGGCCCAGTCTTTGGAAACCAAGATCATTTTGTTGGCCTGGCTTTATTTGTGGATACCTTCCGCAATGATCTCCATGGGATGGATGTAAGTGCAGCGATCTGGCTGGTTGACTTGACGTGATTCTTCCCTTTGCAGGGTCTGTGTTTGGCAGCAATGCCAAGTTCCACGGCCTCGCCCTTTTTATAGACACCTACCATAACGATGAGGCGGCTGACGTGAGTTGACGCAGCTACATTTATCATTATTGTCCTGCGTTTCATGTCATTGTGATGGATGGATTTTAATGTGAAGTATTTTCTTTTGAGTTTCTTTGTTATTTTGTCATGAATTTTATTTTTTATTTTTTTGCTTTCTGAGAACTTTTTTTGTAACACAATGAACGTGTGTGGTAACTGAGTCAGGATTCGGATCAAATAATTGATTGACGATGTCTATAACAAACATTTTTTTTCCCAGTTTTCTGTCCTTACATCCCTTGTTTCCCCACACTAGCGTTCCTTCCCTTACATCTATGCCATTGTGAATAATGGTTCTCTGCCCTATGACCATGGGAATGATGGACGTAACTCTGAACTGGGAGGCTGCTCTTCTGAGATCAGGAACAAAGACCATGACACCTATCTGGCCATCCGTTACTCCAAGGGTAGACTCACGGTAGGAATTCCTTTTTTATTTTTATAATATAAATTACTCTAGTTCAGACATCTTGGATCGGTTTCCTAAACATAGATGAGGCTGAACCTAGTCCTGTATTGAAAGGCATGCTTAATGGAGATGGCTGCTTGGAGAATTCTCTTTGGTCCAGGACTATGTTTAGTCTTTGTCTGGGAAACTGGATTCTTGTGTTATGAAATTGGTGAATTTCAATGTTATGGACTACCTGTTACGTGTTTGACATGTTACAGTTCTATTCAAACAATGGCACCATTCTGATCTCTACAGGTGATGATTGACATTGATGATAAGAATGAATGGAAAGAGTGCATTGACATCGGGGGTGTCCGCCTCCCCACGGGGTACTACTTTGGGGCTTCTGCTGCTACGGGAGATCTCTCTGGTAGGTTGGGTCAGGTTGTGGAGACGGGTTATTGCTGCAGGGGATCTCTGGTAGGTTGGGTCAGGGTGTAGAGACTGATTCTTTCGAGATGTAAATCTAAATAAATGTAGGTTTCTAGAACACAAAGGTAAGAACTGCACACTGAGAAAGATAATGACTGACCTTGATTCAGTTATTTCTTTATTTATTTCATTTCGCTGTGCAGAAGAGTACACACAGATTGAACCAATGACTTGTTTGTCGTTTCATAGTCCGGCGTTGTCAGTTGTACATCTGAAGTCTATTGGGATTTATGCTAACACATTTCTCATGTTACAGATAACCACGACATCATCTCTATGAAGATGTACCAGCTGATGGTGGAACACACACCTGATGAGGACAGTCTGGACTGGACCAAGATTGAGCCAAGCGTCAGCCTGCTGAAGTCCCCCAAAGGTAGGTAGATTTACTTGATAAAGAAAACCCCATTTCCGTTCTAATCTAATAGACAATAAAGCTTGTATTCTATTTGACCACAGTCAGATATTTGTCATCTTACTGTAGATCGTGTATGGTAGGTGAGTAGGCTTGTTAGAGTTAACCGTGATCATTCTTTCATTTTTCTCTTTCACAGACAACATTGATGATCCTACTGGTAACTTCCGAAGCACGCCTCTTACTGGCTGGAAGGTCTTCCTGCTTCTGCTATGTGCTCTACTGGGAATTGTAGTTTGTGGTGTTGTAGGGGCTGTTGTATTTCAGAAGCGCCAGGAAAGAAACAGGAGATTTTACTGAGAGGAAAAACACATACAGAAATATGAGAGGTATTTGTGAAATTGACTATTGCGAAGAATGTGTTGTTGAATCTCTATTCTAAGTTAATTTTCTAAAGATTGTACAAATGTTTATATCTGCTGAAGCGCTGTGATGAGTCACTTATGGTATCGTTCCAATTTTTTGTGAAATAACCATGACTAATGGTTGCTACCATGTGTCTGAGTGACCTTTTGACTTTTTGATGGAGGCAGTTAAGCATTTTTGTTTTTATTTACCCTTTCCTCTGTAATTTTTGCTTTCACAGTGCAGGGGATAATTGCTGTTGAATTATTGTTTATTTGGCTCGATCTGTAAAACGCTGATTAGTTAAATAACAACTTTCAAAAGAGATTATTTTCACAAAATGTTCAGTATAAGATGTATAAAGATTTATTTTCCTTTCATTTAGCTTTTTGTACTGTCGGGTTCTGATTGGGCTAGTTTAGATAGGTGAATGGGATTTGATTTACTTTTTTTCAACTGACTGCTCTTGACTGTTGGTTCAATGTGATTGCTGCACTTCTGATGCTGATATGCTAAGGCTTCCTTATCTGGCCTTTGCCATTTTCTCTCTCCATGTGTGAAGTTTTCTTTGCTGACTTAAACAATATTTTTGGGAGAACAACTACCCATATCCACACCGTCACATGGCCTATATGAGGAATAATTTGGCTACTAATAATGCAACGATCGATTTATACAGACAAGTTACATTTTAGGTTTTGACGTTATTATACCATGTGGGTGTTTTTGAAGGATTTCAACGTTCTCATTTTTGGTGAGGCCTACTGGTGGCTTTACAAATCACTATGAGATTGCACCACCTTTCTCATCTTGCATTATTAAATTGATGGGAATTGTGTGTTTGAAAACCTGCTTATACACTGATTATTTGAGTGGGAATATCTCTTTAATGTGATTTGAATGATTCAAACTGAACATGGCCATTGTTGAGTTTATCCTGTAAGACTCAATAAAACTGGTCTCCCCAAATGAGTAAACTGCACGTTCTAATTTGTAGTCTAATGCTTCCATCCATATCTTTTGGTATGTGTGACAGACAGTACACACGTTTTCCCTGGACTTCTTCAAGCAAAGCTCTACTACTGATTCAACTTATTGATGTCTAAATTGAAGACCATGATCAGTTAATTATTTGCATTCCTTTTGTTAGTTTTGTGTTGAAACAAACCCCTGCACAGTGCATACCGGGAGGACATTAGAACTACAACAACCACAAGTCTAACTCGAGTGTTGATTGGACGATGGTAAAGCGATAGTTTACGTGGCATTGATGTCTGCGCAGACTCGAATCACAACATCCGTCCTCTGTAACCGGCTGGAAGATGGTGGCAGTCAAAATGCGGTTTTGTGTGTTGTCAGTTTTGCTTTTGAACGTTTATTACACCTTTGTTTCCTCGCTGTACTTTCACATCGGGGAGACTGAGAAGAAATGCTTCATAGAGGAAATTCCGGATGAAACGATGATCATCGGTCAGTGTCTTGTGGCCATTGGGATTGCTATGCTATTTAGCCTTGGGAAGTCAGCTAACAGCTAGCGAGCTAGTTTGTTTGCTAATTCGTCAAACTAGCTTCCGAATTCGAGTTAACATTTAGCCAGCAATCTAGTTAGTTATCTAGCCAGCCAACATTAAACTCTAGAGGAGGCAGTGAACTTACTTTTCAGTTGGCAGACTTGGCTAGCTAGCTACTCATATTCACGAGCAGGCTAACCAGCTAGCTAACGTTAGCTAATCAAATAAAGTTAATTGGTTGCGTAATTACACATATTTGTAGAAATTATCGCGTGTAGAGCGAAAATCGTATGTTTCTAGCTACAACGATACAGTAATACCTAACAAAAACAAGCAGACACCTGTCGTTGATGTCCTCCCCTAGCTAGAACTGTAATATTGGAAATAGGTTACTCATGCTATTGATACTTTAAAAAATAAAACATGGAACTACATATTTTACTGTCTTACCATCCATATACTGTTTAACATACTGTAGGTCTTGCCCAGAATCAACCCCTGGCCCTAACAGTTTACTTCCTAACTAAGCACTTGTAAGGATTGGACCAGTAGAAGCAATCATTGGCTGGCATGTGTAAACAATTGTATTTTCTCTTTTTTTTAGGAAACTATCGTACACAATTGTACGACAAGCAGAAAGAAGAGTACCTACCTGCCACACAGGGTCTGGGGATGTTTGTTGAGGTGAAAGACCCTGATGAGAAGGTAGGATACTACACTTTGCAACTAGTCATCCACTTCATATGGTATTCTCTGAGAGAGAGACTTGTGAGAACAATAATGACCCAAACCGCATTGAATTGAATAGTGATGATACTGAAAAAGTTGTTCTTTCTGTGTGTTTCCTGTCTGGACTCTAGGTGATCCTGTCTCGTCAGTACGGCTCAGAGGGAAGATTCACCTTCACCTCTCACACCCCAGGAGAACATCGGATCTGCCTTCACTCCAACTCTTCCAAGTTTGCCCTCTTCGCTGGAGGAATGCTTGTAAGTACATTAGTGTGACAAATGTGGGGGAAGGCTATTGCACCCACAAAAGGCATATGAATTGTGGGTCAATAAGAACAGTTAATGGCAGGATGCAGGGGGTGTAAGAGTAGCGGGTAAAAAAGTAAATACCCATTTTGATTCTCCTCTCAATTGCTGTGAACCGCCCTTTTTTTCCTCAGAGAGTTCACCTGGACATCCAAGTGGGAGAGCACACCAATAACTATGCAGAGATTGCAGCCAAAGACAAGCTGACAGAGCTGCAGCTGAGAGTGAGACAGCTGGTGGAGCAGGTGGACCAGATCCAGAAGGAGCAGAACTATCAGAGGGTGAGTACATCAGCTGTCCTGCTGAGTAAAGCCCTGGACATGCCGGTAGTGTTTACCGGCCGAGACTACTTAGCACCTCTGAACAGAGGGCCAGCTATAATTCGCTAATCAAGTCTAGATGTAGAAAAATGCTAAAATAATGTCAGACACGTACTGGCGGATGGTCCCTAAAACACACAGAGCGCAATGAAAGCGAGACGATCAGCAGACCGCCATTTGGTGCGATGTTTTCTCCTTCAAATATAATGAAATGTCTGTTCAAGGCAAACTTAAGACATTTGCTAAATTGCAAATCGACCTCTAGCCCCCATACTCTAGCCACTCCTGTAAATCTGAGGGGATTGGAGATATATATAAGCATGTGAGTAACACCTTACTATAGTCTTCTGAATGGCTAGGTTGAAATATCGCCATATTGCTTCCACTGATCCAATCCTGTCAGATCTACTAGTGAGTAGATTCAGGAAATTCATTGCCTTGGCTCGTGTGCTACTATTTCTATTTATAATTGCTCTGTCTTTTTCAGTACCGCGAGGAGCGCTTCAGGCAGACCAGTGAGAGCACCAACCAGAGGGTTCTGTGGTGGTCCATCGTTCAGACATTGATCCTGGTGGCCATTGGCTTCTGGCAGATGAGACACCTCAAAAGTTTCTTTGAGGCCAAGAAATTAGTGTAAACATGCACTCTCATAGTGTCGTTTCTGAGTCCGGATTGGGGATCAAATCAGTAAATTCGGGAAGTTAACTTACACACTATTCTTGAATTGAAAATTCCCCCATTGTTTTCTGAGGCATTTTTCATGAATCAATTCAATTTGAAAGAACTTCCTGAATTGATATGTGTATTGAACACAACCCTGGTCTGAATGCAGTACTTAAACATTAGTGAGAATGTGTGATATCTCCCAGAAGTATGTGTACAGATGGGTGAGGTTACCGTTCTATCAGTGAAAACCCAGTTACTCTTTATTTTGAAGGGGCTCCGCTTTTGGATTTTTAAGACCCTTTTGTGACTTTGATATTCCCCATCGCTATTTCTGTAAGAACACTGTTTGCAATTGGTTTTTATTTATGATCCTCCACTGTATGCTCTATGTTTTACATTTGGCTGGGGAAAAAATGATATTGTACTATCGATATCAAACATGATTTTGTACTATTGATGATATCAAACATTGGACTGATAATATCAAACATTGTTAAAACAGCTAATGTATTTTTTCACTTCATAAGCCTCCCCCCCCCCACCCCAACATCCCATAAGATATTTCTGTAGCACTGTTTGTGACTAGAATGCCTGTCGGTCATATTCCAGGCCGCATCTCTTCTCTCAGCATAACAGGTGTGTTTTCAAACTGATTAGACATTGTTCTCACTCTACATGCATTGTAATGGGGGTTTTGTTACTGGCTGAGAGAGAGGGCACCTATTTTGGTTTAGAGCCCTACAACAGAAATGGTGACTTGATTTATGAAACTTATTAATCTTTACGTTTTTATTTAGCATCAAATGAATGTACGTTTCAACCCCTGATGTATTTAGTTGTTGGTCGTGGTCTGTGTGTTTAGAAACAGAAAGACATCTAGAATATGCACAATTTTAAATTGAAGATCTTGAAACTTGGGAACTTTCTCTTGTTAACCGGTATCCGTTTTCGCAAAGCACCTCTGAGTAGATCTGCTGATCTATTATCTGTTATCCCTTGTTATTCATGTTGATTTAAAAGGAGAAACCGATCCTAGATCAGCACTTGTACTCTGATGCTTTCTGAATATGGGCTCTGTCTGTTTTTATTTATGAAGTTGGAAAGTGAGATAAGAGACATAACGCTTTGGTTAAAGGTTGGTGCCAGAGTGTCTGATGTTAATATGGTAGTTTCATGGAAAACTTTGACATACTAGCTATGCATTTGCTGAAGTACGAAAGCAGTTCACAACCCTAACTTGCTGAATACACTGCCAAATATGTTCCCTTATCACAATCGACTGGCTTGATAGTGGTCAAGTGAACATTGGTTGTTTTTTCATCTGTACTGCATATCTAAGTGAACCTAGAGAGGTTTTGGTTTGTCCATTTCCTTTCTGCAAATACTCAGGTAGAGTTTTGAAGACACTGATTTAATTCAATTTGATTAAATAAAGAATTGTTGTCCGGGTTAACAGGTTTGCTCCAGTTCTCATCATGTACAAGGAGTGGATTTGTGTGTAAACATCCATTGTAACACTTGAAAAGTACTTAGCCAGAAAGCAGTCATTGCTTCTTGTCACTCAAAACAATTTGAACTACACTGGATCTTTTCAGCAGAAAATATTTTTGTTCAATTAATCCGTTTTTTGTTTGTCCTTAATAATTCCCCAAACTGTTCCTTGTTGAATTATTGCGTCATTGGTGTTTTTTTTGTTGCATTTATATGGTTAGATACAGTATCAGAGATTTCGAGTATGATTTGAATCAGTTGGTACTGGTTTGTTTTGGGTGGGAGGGTTTTTAATTTTAGATTATGTCGATGTGAAAACTTGATTAAATTTGCACTAAAAAATAAAGTTGTCACCAATGGCTAGCCGTCCTGAATGATTGTTTTCCACCGACACTTTGCCCAACAAAAATATTAGATCAGAGGTGGGTCCATCCATAGGGAATGCGTTCTATAGTTCCGCAAATGCATAGGAACGTTGTCTTTATGACGTGTTTCCCCCGGAGCAATATCATAGGCGGACCTTATAAATTCAGGTGTTGATATTTTCTTGTGTAGAAGCTCTTTAGCGAAATAACTAATTATTTCAATGTAACTTTCGTATGGTAGTGTGTGAAACACAGTTAATTATTGAAACAAATTATATTTGTATAGTTTGTTGCTAGACTTTTTTGTTTCCCGAAATCCACGTGTCTCACCACAGAACAATCTTAGTCTCATTGTGCAGTAGGACATGGATAGGAACAACATTTCCTTGCTCTGCTATGTTGCAACGTGTACACCCGGGGCGTCGTCATTACGCCGATTCTGTTGTAAAACGTTTCTTAAACAGAATGAAACGAGGCGGGACCAACCGTAATTTGTCCAATAGAAACTCTCGTTTTAGTTGCTAAACGTTCTGCAACTGTTTGGACTAATGATTACACCCCTGCTAGGTAGCTATCAGCGAGCAGCAGTGTTGCTCTGTTATTAGCCAGCGTCAAGCCAAAGCTTTGCCAATGTAATAAGAACATTGGCACGGCATTTCACTTTCAGTAACCAAAGGCGTAATGTGATATTTCGAGGAAGAATATGACAAGAACACCAGTTGGACAGCAAAATAATCCGACTGCAAAGGAGAGAGCCAGGAATAATGAAGATGTTCGATTGTAGAATCACGACGACATTCTCTGTTTTATGAGGAGCTACTGTCAGAATCTGGGGAATAGCATAACTGGATTTTTCTGTGAAATCTTGAAGCTGTTGTCATTTGCAACCTCGAAAATGATGTATTCATCAAGAAGGAAACCAGTCCTCTATTTCAAAGAAGACCGAAGGTAAAACATAACGGTAGCCCTGATGTTCACAATGACCCTATCCTAGGATTAGTCTAGATGAGTGAACCGATATTAGCAAGCTAGTAAATGTTTCATTTTTATCTACTAGCTTGTGAATCATACCAATACACTAATAACGTTACTGTAGGTACACTAAAGCCTAAATATCTGGCTATTACATTGGTACACTTGCCTATCTCTTTAAAAACGAATGCAGCTGGTGTAAATTGATTGCAGTCAGATGTTTAAGATGGTTGAAATATTTCTTAGTATTGTTCAACCTCAAAGAAACGAGACACTAAAAGTACCTCATCCAGAGGAGTGTAGTTGACTACAATAGAAGCGTGTTATCATTGAGTAGATGAGGACAATAGAAGAGTGTTATCAGTGAGTAGATGAGGACAATAGAAGAGTGTTATCAGTGAGTAGATGAGGACAATAGGAAGTGTGTTGCTCTCAGATTTTGTTGTGTGAAATAATGTTGGTGGGTTGATTTTTAGTTAGATTTCTGGTATAATTGCGTGATAGTATTTTAAACCAGCCATTCCTTACAATCTAGATGTAGCCATTGCATACAGTGTGTGTGGGTTTGGTTGTGTAAGCGTTTAGTGTACAATACTTATGCCTAGCTGAGTTAACGCCACTAAACCTCTCACTTGGTCAGTTTGTGGTTCAGGTGTGTAACATACCATAGATTGACTGCACTACATTGCTGAATGAGACTTGCTATTACTTTCAGATTCTGGTCTGGGAAATGCACAGTCTACAAACTATTTGGTCTGTGTGTGGTGCTGGTACTGGTCTCCCTCCTATGGCTCCAACTCAGCTGTACAGGAGACATGACCCGGGTTGTAGTGGATGACGGACGCATCCCCCATCAGCCTTGTCCGCTGGAGAGACAGGCATCCGCTGCGGACGACCCTTCCTGGGGTCCTCACAAGCTGGCCCTCCTGATACCTTTCAGGGAGAGGTTTGAGGAGCTGCTGGTATTTGTCCCCTTCATGCACACCTTCTTGAACAACAAGAAAATACTGCATAAGATCTTTGTAATTAACCAGATGGATCACTATCGGTAAGTGATGGAAGACGTTATGTTGCCTCATTAGTCATTAGGCCTACAACAGAAGTGCTGTTACTGTCTAATCTGAAGGCCACAATATTTTCTATTCTATTTTAGTCCAGTGGTTGTTGATGAATTCTGATTGACACAGGGGAACTATAGTCTGGATGTGTGCCTCGTTGATTTGCACCTTACCAATGAAATATTGACTCCTCCTGGTAGTAAATAATGAGTTCCACCCATATCTCACCGCAGGTTCAACAGAGCCTCTCTCATTAACGTTGGTTACACGGAGAGTGGTAACGACACTGATTACATCGCCATGCATGATGTGGACTTGTTACCTCTGAATGAAGCTCTGGACTATGGTTTCCCAGAGGAGGGCCCGTTCCACGTGGCCTCACCAGAGCTGCACCCCCTGTATCACTACAAGACATACGTGGGAGGAATCCTGCTGCTCACCAAACAGCATTATCACATGGTAGGTTAGCCTGTTGTTTGTTAATCAGTCATTATCACATGGCCTATTGTTTGTTTATCAGTCATTATCACATGGTAGGTTAGCCCATTGTTAAGATAATCATTCATTATCAGTAATAATAGACAGCATTTCAGAGCTCTAGTACATTCAATTCATTATTTACCCATACACATATTCTAATAAAATTATATTCATCACATGCACCAAATACAACAGGTGTAGACTTTACAGTGAAAAGCTTACAGACCTTTCCCAACAATGCAGAGTTTAAAATAGTAACACATGAGAAATAAAATAAAATACACAAGAATAGAGCTATATACAGGAAGTACCAGTACCAGATCAATGTGGAGTTATATACAGGAAGTACCAGTACCAGATCAATGTGGAGTTATATACAGGAAGTACCAGTACCAGATCAGTGTGGCGCTATATACAGGAAGTACCAGTACCAGATCAGTGTGGAGCTATATACAGGAAGTACCAGTACCAGATCAATGTGGAGTTATATACAGGAAGTACCAGCACCAGATAAATGTGCAGGGTATTTGAGGTAGATATGTACATGAAGGCAGGGTAAAGTGACTAGGCATCAGGATAGATAATAATAAGGTATTTGAGGTAGATATGTACATGAAGGCAGGGTAAAGTGACTAGACATCAGGATAGATAATAATAATAAGGTATTTGAGGTAGATATGTACATGAAGGCAGGGTAAAGTGACTAGACATCAGGATAGATAATAATAAGGTATTTGAGGTAGATATGTACATGAAGGCAGGGTAAAGTGACTAGACATCAGGATAGATAATAATAATAAGGTATTTGAGGTAGATATGTACATGAAGGCAGGGTAAAGTGACTAGACATCAGGATAGATAATAATAAGGTATTTGAGGTAGATATGTACATGAAGGCAGGGTAAAGTGACTAGACATCAGGATAGATAATAATAAGGTATTTGAGGTAGATATGTACATGAAGGCAGGGTAAAGTGACTAGACATCAGGATAGATAATAATAATAAGGTATTTGAGGTAGATATGTACATGAAGGCAGGGTAAAGTGACTAGGCATCAGGATAGATAATAATAAGGTATTTGAGGTAGATATGTACATGAAGGCAGGGTAAAGTGACTAGACATCAGGATAGATAATAATAATAAGGTATTTGAGGTAGATATGTACATGAAGGCAGGGTAAAGTGACTAGGCATCAGGATAGATAATAATAAGGTATTTGAGGTAGATATGTACATGAAGGCAGGGTAAAGTGACTAGGCATCAGGATAGATAATAATAAGGTAGATATGTACATAAAGGCAGGGTAAAGTGACTAGACATCAGGATTAATAATAATAAGGTATTTGAGGTAGATATGTACATGAAGGCAGGGTAAAGTGACTAGACATCAGGATAGATAATAATAAGGTATTTGAGGTAGATATGTACATGAAGGCATGGTAAAGTGACTAGGCATCAGGATAGATAATAATAAGGTATTTGAGGTAGATATGTACATGAAGGCAGGGTAAAGTGACTAGACATCAGGATAGATAATAATAATAAGGTATTTGAGGTAGATATGTACATGAGGGCAGGGTAAAGTGACTAGGTATCAGGATAGATAATAAGGTATTTGAGGTAGTTATGTACATGAAGGCATGGTAAAGTGACTCGTCATCAGGGTAGATAATAATGATTGTACAGGGTGGCGGTGTGTTGTTTTAGCTGTGTCGTGTTCTGTGTTCCTGAAGTGCAACGGCATGTCCAACCGGTTCTGGGGATGGGGGAGAGAAGACGATGAATTCTACAGGAGACTAAGAACTGCTGGATTACAGGTAAACCAGGACTGTCCTTTACGTGTCACAAAGAGACAGAGATCGCTGGCTAATCCTTAAAATTACTCCAAAAGAATGTCAAGCCAATGACTGATAAGCATCAGTATCTGACTCCTCTACCTACACATTAGGAAAACTACAGAGTACGTTTGCATGTAGACCAGTAAAAAAAAAACTGTTGCCACGTCTCTAAATACAAGGAATAATATAATCAATCTGTCATTTTCTGTTTGCCAGCTCTTCAGGCCCAGTGGGATAAAAACAGGGTATAAAACCTTTCGCCACATCCATGACCCTGCCTGGAGGAAGAGAGACCAGAAGAGAATGGCTGCACAGAAACAGGTAGAGATGCATTCACTGGGAACCTCCTACCGTGTTGTATTGCTATGTGTTGCATTCTCAGATAGACGGATACTGAATTGATCTCTTTGGTTGTATTTCTAATCACACTACTGACATTATGGTTCTCTCTCCTCGTTTTTTGGAAGGAACAATTCAAGGTTGACCCTGAGGGCGGGTTGACTAACTTGCAGTACAAGGTGGAGTCGAGACAGGAGCTGACTATTAGTGGAGCCCCTGTCACTGTCCTCAACACCAAACTGGAGTGTGACACAGACAAGACTCCCTGGTGTCTGCTGAACTAATAGGACCCCAATGATAGACCCATGCTGCCTCTCACCTGGGTTATGTTCATTATCCACCAAATGGAATAAAACAGGGTGGGACTACCTGAGCTTCTCCAATAAGAAACACTTGTTTTTGTGTGCCCTAATGAATGTGACCCTGGTGCTACAGAGGGGTGATGTTTCCCCTGCTTGAAGTGTCTGGAAGACATGGATAAAATTAAAAAAAGTAGATTATTATTTTATTTTTTTCTCAAAAAAACGCATCAGAAGACATCTTTTGGCTGACCCAGAGAAGAGGCTTTGGCCTTTGACCCCAGCAACGCCTTCCCGCATTGGAGAGATGGAATGTATTTATATTGAACTAGCTATATGATGTCATCCTTTAGAACTGTATGTCTAACTTGCATTCAGAACTGTGAGTGACTGGATCTGTGAGTGACTGGATCTGTGAGTGACTGGATCTGTGAGTGACTGGATCTGTGAGTGACTGGATCCGTGAGTGACTGGATCTGTGAGTGACTGGATCTGTGAGTGACTGGATCTGTGAGTGACTGGATCTGTGAGTGACTGGATCTGTGAGTGACTGGATCTGTGAGTGACTGGATCTGTGAGTGACTGGATCCGTGAGTGACTGGATCTGTGAGTGACTGGATCTGTGAGTGACTGGATCTGTGAGTGACTGGATCCGTGAGTGACTGGATCCGTGAGTGACTGGATCTGTGAGTGACTGGATCTGTGAGTGACTGGATCTGTGAGTGACTGGATCTGTGAGTGACTGGATCCGTGAGTGACTGGATCCGTGAGTGACTGGATCTGTGAGTGACTGGATCTGTGAGTGACTGGATCCGTGAGTGACTGGATCTGTGAGTGACTGGATCTCATGCAGGCCTAACTTCAGGGGCTTTGAACTACAGACACTTTGCCAATATTGACGATACATGAAAGGAAAGGTGTTCTGAAATAATAAGCAATGGCCTTTGTATCTGTTTGTTTGTTTGTTGATTTATTTATTTTTACCCTTATTTGACTTGGTAAGTTGACTGAGAACACATTCTCATTTACAGCAACGACCTGGGGAATAGTTACAGGAGGGGGGATGAATGAGCCAATTGGAAGCTGGGGATGATTAGGTGACCATGATGGTATAAGGGCCAGATTGGGAATTTAGCCAGGACACCGGGGTTAACACCCATATTCTTGTGATAAGTGTCATGGGATCTTTAGTGACCACAGAGAGTCAGAACACCCGTTTAACGTCCCATCTGAAAGACGGCACCTTACACAAGCAATGTCCTCAATCACTGCCCTGGGGGCATTGGGATATTTATTTAGACCAGAGGAAAGGGGTGCCTCCTACTGGCCCTCCAACACCACTTCCAGCAGCATCTGGACTGGACCAACACTGCTGAGCTTCAGAGGCCAGCCAGCAGTAGGATGTAGGGATGGTGTTCTGCTGGGTGTGATCCAGATGGACCAACACTGCTGAGCTTCAGAGGCCAGCCAGCAGTAGGATGTAGGGATGGTTTTCTGCTGGGTGTGATCCTGATGGACCAACACTGCGGAGCTTCAGAGGCCAGCCAGCAGTAGGATGTAGGGATGGTTTTCTGCTGGGTGTGATCCAGATGGACCAACACTGCTGAGCTTCAGAGGCCAGCCAGCAGCAGTAGGATGTAGGGATGTTTTTCTGCTGGGTGTGATCCAGATGGACCAACACTGCTGGATGTGATCCAGATGGACCAACACTGCTGGGTGTGATCCAGATGGACCAACACTGCTGGGTGTGATCCAGATGGACCAACACTGCTGGGTGTGATCCAGATGGACCAACACTGCTGGGTGTGATCCAGATGGACCAACACTGCTGGATGTGATCCAGATGGACCAACACTGCTGGGTGTGATCCAGATGGACCAACACTGCTGAGCTTCAGAGGCCAGCCAGCAGCAGTAGGATGTAGGGATGTTTTTCTGCTGGGTGTGATCCAGATGGACCAACACTGCTGGGTGTGATCCAGATGGACCAACACTGCTGGGTGTGATCCAGATGGACCAACACTGCTGGGTGTGATCCAGATGGACCAACACTGCTGGGTGTGATCCAGATGGACCAACACTGCTGGGTGTGATCCAGATGGACCAACACTGCTGGGTGTGATCCAGATGGACCAACACTGCTGGATGTGATCCAGATGGACCAACACTGCTGGATGTGATCCAGATGGACCAACACTGCTGGGTGTGATCCAGATGGACCAACACTGCTGGGTGTGATCCAGATGGACCAACACTGCTGGGTGTGATCCAGATGGACCATTTGCACTTTTCCGGAATCCCTATGTCCTTCAGCTGAAGTCTGCAATAATGTCTGGCTTAATATATTATCATCAGAGTCACTATGAAAGGGTTTTCTTTCTGACGTTGGCATGCCATTTCCATGATCCGTAGCGTTGTATTCTCATCCGGTATCCATTGTAACCCGCCACGTGCTCAACTGGTAGTGAGTTGGGTGTCAGGGGGCCATTTTGACTTTGTTGGTGATGGTCAAACAGTTAAGGTTTACAGCCGTGCTTTAGAAGGTTATCGGAGACCGACTAGACATTATGAAGGTATTTTGGGGGTAAATTAAGGTGTGTTTACAACAGTTTGGCCATATACCATACTGCTGTAATGTATTTTTGAATGACTAGACAAGTCAATGGTACCGTAAATGTATTTGTACAATAGTCAGTATGTTATGTTAAGTTATGACTCAAAAACATGGGGAAAGCATGCATTGTCTTTTTTTTCCCCACTCATGTATACAGTTCTTCATTGTACATAATATGAATGAACACATCTGTATTGTATTTTCAATACTTAACATCCATTTGATCTGTTTGAAGTTCTGTCTGACAGAAGACCGTACCTGAGCTTTGTTATGTTGACATCCCTCACTATAATTGGGGGGGGGGGGGGGGGGGGGGGGGGAAGAGATACAGCACATGTTGCAGTTTATCTACTCAATAAATGCATATTAGCGATAGTTAACTGATGGTACTCTCTGATTTGAGAGTGTAAATTAAGGTGTGTTAGTAGCCTGTCATTCCAGGTGTGACTTTAATCTTACTGATCCTGTAAACAGACAGTAATGAGTACTTTCACACACTCTTGAAGTCAACTCTGCATTGTCTCACTGGTTATAGACAAGCCTAATTTTGAATCCACTAGAAATGTAAAAACAGATACTTGTACCACTCACTACCAAGAAGTCTACAATATACTGTGTCTGTAATTTAGCATATGACATAAGTTTATAAAAATCGGGCATAACTTGTTATGCATTTAAAGTCTGCTCAAGACTGTAGAAGTTATGCCTATTTCTGCCTTATGACTATTTTATATTGAACCTTTATTTAACTAGGCAAGTCAGTTAAGAACAAATTCTTATTTACAATTACGGTCTACCAAAAGGCAAAAAGCCTCCTGCGGGAACAGGGGCTGGGATTAAAAATTAAATACAAAAATATAGGACAAAACACACATCAGAACAAGAGAGACACCACAACATTATATAAAGAGAGACCTAAAGACAACAACATAGCATGACAGCAACACATGACAACACTCAATAATGATTACTTTTGTGGTGATTTGTCACTTCAGCCCCGCATGCAAAGCCCCTGTCTGAAGTCTTTGTCAGGTCATAATTGATCCATCGGCTCTTGGTCGACCAGAACACCGCCCCATCACGACAGCTTTACACTAATCTCCTCAAAGTAGTTTTTGACTCGATGGGACAACACCTTTCAGGCCCTGTGCTCTATCTTTTGAGGCGGGGTATGAAGTCCTCGCCTCCCGCCTGGAGAAGGAGCCACACTCATCGGCGCAGCATGACGAGAGGAAGCCTGAGCGCGAGTTCCTTCAAAGGGACATCTTCTTTCTCCTTTACCATCATATTTTCCTATTTGTGGTGGAGTAACGGACATCTCGTCATGGTTACCAAACAAGGTTCTATTAACGACAAAGACAAATAAAGCGTGCTCCTTCAGTGTTGAAGTTATCCTTTCCGTGGGTCCTTCCTGGGAAGCAGCTACACAACAAGCCATGAACAACCAGCAACCAGGCCGAGGCGCAAGGCACCATCCGGCGATGCTGACTTGGTCGCATATTGGAAACACAAATTCACTTCACACTGTTTACTACCAGCTGTATAACGGTGAGATCAATTTATGTCCTCAATGTTTCCGACTTTGATTGTTTTGGCCCAAGGGATATTAGCCTACATGATAGGTCTCGTATTGCATTGTCTTGTAAAACTGATGATCTGACTCTTCTTCATTTCAAATGGAAAATGGAATAGGTGTCATTGTGATAATGCAGGCCGTGTAAGGAAGAATGTTGTTTGGAAATTAATGTTTGTTTTCTCTGCAGGGCAACCGGGCAGGCTTTCCCGGGGAACCTTCGTGCGGAGATCTGGCAGGAGAATCCGTACCAGCTACACCCACGACCAGCTGACCAAACTAGAAGAAGTGTGCAGTAAGCAGCGGTACATGACAGGGACTGAGAAGATGCTTCTGGCCTCAGCGCTGAGAAAGTCTGGTTCCAGAACAGGAGAACGCGGTGGAGGAAGGCCCTTTGGGACATTGCCGGTGTACCTGAGAGCCACGCTCACGGTGAAACACCGAGCAAGGAGACGGATGAGTTGATTTCCGTGGACAATGACGAGTCATGGGTGTATTTTTTATTTAAAGTTATATTACTAAATTCCTTGAGGCCGTCACACACATTCACGATGATTCTTGAATTATTGTCAAACAAGAGAGACTTGTCTATATTTTACCACTGTGTGGCCTGGCATGGGATGCTTCAGCTCGTCAATCAGCTATCAACTAGGCTGAAGATTTAGCCGTGTCATTTTTGTCATGTATTTTATATTCCTCTTTCGTGATTTCGTTTTTTTTCATCTCTTCCTTTTCACACATACTTTTTTTATTGTGTTTCTTTTCAGTTTATGTTGTGCATTTATCCATGTACTGAACCCAGGATATAGGCCTAGCTTTCTGTACTGAACCCAGGATATAGGCCTAGCCCTCTGTACTGAACCCAGGATATAGGCCTAGCTTTCTGTACTGAAAACAGGATATAGGCCTAGTTTTCTGTACTGAACCCAGGATATAGACCTAGCCCTCTGTACTGAACCCAGGATATAGGCCTAGCTTTCTGTACTGAAAACAGGATATAGGCCTAGCTTTCTGTACTGAACCCAGGATATAGGCCTAGCTTTCTGTACTGAAAACAGGATATAGGCCTAGCTTTCTGTACTGAACCCAGGATATAGGCCTAGCTTTCTGTACTGAAAACAGGATATAGGCCTAGCTTTCTGTACTGAACCCAGGATATAGGCCTAGGTTTCTGTACTGAACCCAGGATATAGGCCTAGCTTTCTGTACTGAACCCAGGATATAGGCCTAGCTTTCTGTACTGAACCCAGGATATAGGCCTAGGTTTCTGTACTGAACCCAGGATATAGGCCTAGCTTTCTGTACTGAAAACAGGATATAGACCTAGCCTTCTGTACTGAAGCCAAGCATATAGGCCTAGCTTTCTGTACTGAAACCAGGATATAGACCTAGCCTTCTGTACTGAACCCAGGATATAGGCCTAGCTTTCTGTACTGAACCCAGGATATAGGCCTAGGTTTCTGTACTGAACCCAGGATATAGGCCTAGGTTTCTGTACTGAACCCAGGATATAGGCCTATCCATCTGTACTGAACCCAAGGATATAGGCCTAGCTTTCTGTACTGAACCCAAGGATATAGGCCTAGGTTTCTGTACTGAACCCAGGATATAGGCCTAGGTTTCTGTACTGAACCCAGGATATAGGCCTATCCATCTGTACTGAACCCAAGGATATAGGCCTAGCTTTCTGTACTGAACCCAGGATATAGGCCTAACCCTCTGTACTGAACCCAAGGATATAGGCCTATCCCTCTGTACTGAACCCAGGATATAGGCCTAGCCTCCTACTTATATACTGCTGTTTTTTTCTGTTCTACTGATTACCGTCTCTATATGTTTGTTTTGACTGATATTTTTTTGCTACTTGATATGCAATTCGCTTGTATTTTTGTCTAATAAATCTTTGGTCTATAGATGAGAAATGGTGTACAATAATTTCCATATAGAAAATGCTGTGTCCAAAACAGAAAGTGTGGATTTATTAAAGAACAAACTGCAAACAGCTATAAGTAAATATATGATCTAATTCGCTAAATTTTAATACACTCGAATGACAATAGTGTGATGGACACAAGACTGCAGGTATAGCCCCAAACTGAGCGACTAATGCATTATGGGCCACTACAGTCTGTTAATTCGTTTTCCATGAGTAAAGAAGTCGCTCCAGGCATACTGGCCCTCACTTAACCAGGTATTATGTTCCTAGAAGCCAGGTGTGTGGAGGTAAAAGCTTAAAGTCAGACCCAACACTGACATTCTTCTCCCTAATTGACCTTTATGGACTCGAGCTGACAGAGACAGGAAATGTTTGTGCGCGAGAGTAAATAAATGAGACCGCACTGAGAGAGAAACAGCAATGATAGGCGCGCAAAACGTCCCCCAATTTGAGCCTAAATATGCTTCAAGGTTAAATTGCAATTAGGTAGTAGATGGAAGTTTTCATTATGTAGATATTACAAAATAATACATGTGAAATTAATCAATATTATAAACTTAACTATAATAAAGTTATAGTAATTCGGGGTACATTTTAAAAATCACATTGTTTAATTGAATTAAAACACATTTTTGCAAATAGGTAATTATGAAAAATATAAGGCCTTGTATTTTTTAAATTAAAATATATATCATCCATTCTTTCCCAGATCTCATTTGAACGTAACATCAATGTTATCTTAAAAAGCCACTAGAGAGCGCCATCAACATGGGCATTGACCAAATCAATTGAGCTCCCCCAGATAACTAATTAATTCACTTGACATCATTCATTTACCACCAAATTAAATTTAAATTCAAATAAATGATTAAGCCAGCAGATGATATGACAAAACCATGTCTTCCAACTTTGCCTTTGACAGCTGTACTTAAAGTTATGAGTAAAGTGCTGAATTAATATCATAAACGAAGATGCATATTCAAGGGTACTGTTTCCATTCCTCATTCGATGTACTGAAACTATACATGTAATCTGTAATGACCTGAAGTGTCGATGAATGTTCCATTCAACAGAGTTCTGTCCTTTGTAGCTTACTATATAGAATAACGTAAATGGCAGGCATTTCCTATAACACATCCTATTTCTGTTCCTTTCTGAATAGAGTAACCTCATTCCTTGTAAAAGGGACTTAACTCCAGTTAGCTGATTCAAGGCAGACCATGTAGGGGGACAATAATCACATTTTAACTCGGCTTTACTCCCCTGCATGCCTACAAAAACTCCAACTGCTTAATCCCTCTTTTCAGACCAGCAAAATCTATCATTAATTGCCAGAGGCAAAATTAATAGTTGTTAATGGCCGCCTGAATCAAAGGCTCCGGGGCTAGATCTGCCAGTTAAACCTATTAATTCTATACAGGGGGACTGGGCGGTATGGGATCGGTATAGGGGACAAGAGGGGTGGAGACAACTCCTTTGGGTCTCACTGGGCTCTTTGGCCCTTGGTGGTTCACATCAGCTTCCACAGGAGCAGATCATGAAAGATGGAAGCAGGGGGGGCTTTTGTGGTTCGTCCCTGATTATTTCTCCCCTGAAAGGACTGACATCTGTCCTGGGTTCCTGGGACTGGCTGAGTCTCTGATCTACTGGTACCCCCCCACCCCCGCCCTCTTCTCCCTCAACAACATCTAGGATGGTAACTACCAAAAGAGGGAGGGAAGGCACCCTGGACATAACATAAAGAAGCAATATTTCCAGACCTTTGACCTTAGTAAAAAAAATACCTCTTTAGTTGACCTATTCTCAAAATGAGTTTCAGTTTGCAGACCTATGTACAGTGCATTAGGAAAGTATTCAGACCCCTTGACTTTTTCCACATTTTGTTACATTACATCCTTATTCTAAAATGTATTAAATTACAAAGCAAAAACACATCTGTATTTGGGGAGTTTCTGCCATTCTTCTCTGCAGATCCTCTCAATCTCTGTCAGGTTGGATGGGGAGCATCGCTGCATAGCTATTTTCAGGTCTCTCCAGAGATGTTCGATCGGGTTCAGGTCCGGGCTCTGGCTGGGCCACACAAGGACATTCAGAGACTTGTCCTGAAGCCACTCCTGTGTTGTCTTGGCTGTGTGCTTACAGTTGTTGTCCTGTTGGAAGGTGAACCTTTGCCCCAGTCTGAGGTCCTGAGCGCTCTGGAGCAGGTTTTCATCAAGGATCTCTGTACTTTGCTTCGTTCATCTTTCCCTCGATCCTGACTAGTCTCCCAGTCCTTGCCACTGGAAAAAATCCCCACAGCATGATGCTGCAACCACCAAGCTTCACCGTAGGGATGGTGTCAGGTTTCCTCCAGACGTGAAACTTGGCACTTGGCAAAGAGTTCAATATTGGTTTTATCAGACCAGAGCATCTTGTTTCTCATGGTCTGAGAGTGTTTAGGTGCCTTTTGGAAAACTCCAAGCGGGCTGTCATGGGCCTTTTACTGAGGAGTGGCTTCTGCCTGGCCCCTCTAACATAAAGGCCTGATTGGTGGAGTGCTGCAAAGATCGTTGTCCTTCTGGAAGGTTCTCCCATCTCCACAAAGGAACTCTGTGAACTCTCTGTCAGAGTGACCATAGGTTTCTTGGTCACCTCCCTGACCAAGGCCCTTCTCCACCTATTGCTCAGTTTGGCCGGGCGGCTCTAGGAAGAGTCTTGGTGGTTCCAAACTTCTTCCATTTAAGAATGATGGAGGTCACTGTGTTCTTGGGGACCTTCAATGCTGTAGAAATGTATTGGTACCCTTCCCCAGATCTGTGCCTCGACACAATCCTATCTCGGAGCTCTACGGACAATTCCTTCGACTTCATGGCTTGGTTTTTGCTCTGACATGCACTGTCAACCGTGAGAACTTATATAGACAGGTGTGTGCCTTTGCAAATCATGTCCAATCAATTGAATTTACCACAGGTGCCACTCCAATCAAGTTGTAGAAACATCTCAAGGATCATCAATGGAAACAGGAGGCACATGAGCTCCATTTTGAGTGTCATAGCAAAGGGTCTAAATACTTATGTAAATAGGGTATTTAAAAAATAAAAAAAACTGTTTTTGCTTTGTCATTATGGGTTATTGTGATGTCACTATGGGCTATTGTGATGTCATTATGGGGTATTGTGATGTCATTATGGGGTATTGTGTGTAGATAGATGAGGATTATTTTTTTCATCCATTTTAGAATAACAAAATGTGTAAAAGAGAAAGGGTCTGAATACTTTCCCGAATTCACTTTAAAAGACTTTCAGTCCACAGTGATTTTGGATACCTTGATAAATAAAAACTAGTCATAGTAAACCCCAGAGATATGTTGTAGTTAATCCCTAGAATTATCATGTTTAAATTGTTAGAAGTGGCTTTAAAGGTTTGGACTAGTCTGATCTAATTGATCAATTAACCTACAGGTGCCACTGTCAGCTATGGGCTATAGAAAACATTACCAGAATCATTTTGTGTGAAAACCTTTTCTATTGTTTTCTATTAGGAGGCTAATTTCCTAGATTTTAGGGACCATTTGGGGGATGACGAGAGGACATAGGGCATAATAAACTTGTTATAATAAGTAATAATTGCTAAATCTTTAATTAACAAGAAAATCCTTCAAATCATGTTTCTTCTGATTTAATATAATATCACTTTGCAACATTGAAAAAAACGCATATCGATAGGCAACTAGTCACAAGAAATTTAAATAAAGCAGAAGCCACTCATTTAGATTTACAAAATGGCTGTTATGCTAGGTTTACACGGTCCTATCTGCGCATGCCCACCACACCTATGTCAGCGACAGTTGAGGGCAGGTATTGAGTCTGACGAGTGACAGGCTCTTTGTCAAAGGCTTAGCCTACTGATCCTGGCTCCTAATGCAGCACAGTCCAACATTTATTTCCAGGAGTGATGAGACTGAGACAAGAGCCAGTCTGTCATAAACACAATCACAGATTAATCAATCTGACGCTGCAGTGGTCTCTAGAACCGAAACTTGATTTTTGTCAGATGGTTAAAGCAGAGAAATCCGGTCGATAACCTACTGAAGACAAGGTTCGGAGAAAGTGAACCGGATCTACAGGAAACCCGCTTCCAGAGGTCCACGGATATAGGCAACACGATTTGCACGCGTGAGGGACTGCGAGTTATGGATTTCCCGGGAACTGTTCTACTACTACTGTTGTGAGGTTTTCTTGTGCATCACCTGTTTTATAACTGTGTCATTGAATATATTATTAGAAATATATCAACTATAGCCTATTCTTGATCATGTACCAACATAGTAAGAAGTGTTTTACCATCGAATCCCTTGTTGGGAAAGACGTGAACTCTTCGACTAACGGGGACGAACCGATCAGACCCACAGCGCTGAGGTTCATGGAATCAATTCACCCGGCGCCCTTTGGGAGTTGTTTCCAGAACTCCGGCAGGACTTTATACGGCAGTCCAGACATGATGTTCCCTGACCCGGGCACACACACAGGGAACTCCGGTCTGCCCCTGCATCCCCTCCAGCTTCCATCGCAGCCTTTCTTCAACCCGCATCAGAGAGACACGTTGAATTTCTACCCGTGGGTTCTTCGAAACAGATATCTCGGTCACAGGTTCCAAGGTAAGCGGAACAAATTCTTAAATTGAATGAATATTACCAAAGTTATTTTCAATAATATCATATGTTTGGGCATATCCTTGCATGATTGATAAAGAAACACGAACTAAATTACAACGACTGTAGGCATCAGAAATGAGAACTCGAGTTGACTGATGGAAGAACTGTCCTTATTGATCCCTGAACAACATGTTGTTAGGGATGGTATTTTAGTCAGGATACAAATCATGTATTAAAAGGGTAAAGCAACAAAAACAGGACCAAAGCAAATGATTAAAACTACTGAAATTTGTTTGGAGATGAAAACGTTTCAACATCCAACTATAGCTTTTACTATTTATATTTTAAGTCTTCTTGCTTTTTTAAAAGTTATGTCTATGCATTATTCGTACATTTCAGAGATTGGATGCATTAAATTAAACGTAAAAACATTGCACCCAGGATTTGCGCCCGCCCGTAGCTTAAAACAACTTTTTTTTAAAAACCTATAACATTTCAGTAGTTTAATTTTGGAACGTTAACATGTTTTAATTCAAGTAGACTATATTGTTTATTTTTATTCATTTAAAATGCAAATCAAAATCATTGCACTTTCTTATAATGTAAGTTCCCAAAAAGTTGTTAGGAGATCAATAGTCTAATACGTTGAATAACAATACCAGGGTCAATTAATTGTGATTTAAATGTGTGAGCTCTATGCAATTATACAAATCAAATAATATAAAATAAGAACAATATTTATCTAACAAATAGGCCTATAATTATTTATTTTTTCCCTTTTGCCTACCCATTCGTTGTAGGTTTTGCATTATTCAGAAAGTTAATTATAAGCAGTGATGGAAAAAGTAACCAATTGTCATATTTGAGTAAGAGTATAGATACCTTAACAGAAAATGACTCAAGTAAAAGTCACCCAGTAAAATACGACTTGAGTAAAAGTCTAAAAGTATTTTGTTTTAAATATATTAAATATGCTTGAGGTATCAAAAGTAAATGTAATTGATAAAATATGCTTAAGTATCAAAAGTAAAAGTATAAATCATTTCACATACCTTCTATTAAGCAAACTAGACGGAACGATTTTCTTGTTTTTTAAATGTACGGATAGCCAGGGGGCACACTCCAACACTCAGACATCATTTACAAACGAAGCATCTGTGTTTAGTGAGTCCGCCAGATCAGAGGCAGTAGGGATGACCAGGGATGTTCTCTTGATACGTCTGTGAATTAGACCGTTTTCCCGTCCTGCAAAGCATTCGAAATGTAACGAGTACTTCTGGGTGTCAGGGAAAATATATTGAGTAAAATGTACATCATTTTCTTTTGGGATGTAGTGAAGTGAAAGTAAAAGTAGTCAAAAATAGAAATAGTAAAGTACAGATACCTCTCCCTAAAAATACTTAAATGGTACTTTTACTTAAGTACTTTACACTACTGATTATAAGGATTTTTGTTTCTCAAATATTTAGATATAATGAACAAATAATTATTTAATATGAAAGTTATTTTAATGAAAAATAACAAAAGACAGGAATATTGTAATATTATTAGTTTATAATAATATTATAGTATTATTACAAATAAAAACAGCAATAATAAACAATAAACAAATAATAATAATAATGCTATTTAATTAAATTTATTTGCTTTGTGTTCTACTTTAGATTTAAAGGCTGCCCATTTCTGATAAGACAATAACTATTTGGAAAATGGACCAGCTTTAGCAACCAAACAAAGCCATGAGAGAAATTGAATATTGGAAAATCTCAATATTCAGTGACCAAAACCTTAAATCATCTCATAAGCTATTTGCAGTACATATATGCAATACAGGGTGAACCTCCTTAATAACTGATGCTGGGTGGTCCTCAAAAAACAAAGCAATTTGTTAAACCAGACAGATCAATAACTTTCAACGCTCACCTCGTTGACTCAGTGGACAGCAGTGGTTAGCCACATCAGGTGTACTCTCAGGTATGTTACACTCTGACCAGTCAGCCCAGGGCCGTATTCACTGTGTCTCAAGAGTATTAGTGCTGATCTAGGATCCTTCTTTTAGATCATTAATGAATAAGATTATGAGGACAAAGGGGGGGGGGGGGGGGGGGGGGGGGGGGGGGGGGGATCTGATCCTAGATCAGCACTCCTCCTCTTTACCAGGTAACCTTTAGGGTGTACCTCAGTCAGGTAATCAGTGGGAGTCAGAGGTTGTTGTCACTGTTGCTCAGATCAGGAGCTCAGATAAAGTGTCTTTGTTTACGGACACAGCAGATCCACTCACGGATGGTGTCCAATAACCATGAAAACTAGTGTTTAGACAAGGCTAACTACAGACCGGAGGAGTGAGAGGAGAGGAATAGCCATCATGACTGTCACTTACTGTTAGAGATGGATGGATGGATGGGAGATTGATTTTCTTTCTTACTCCCCCACTTCCTGAGAGGTTGACAGAGAGAGAGAGAGAGAGAGAGAGAGAGAGAGAGAGAGAGAGAGAGAGAGAGAGGTTGACAGAGAGATAGAGAGAGAGAGAGAGAGAGAGGTTGACAGAGAGGTTGACAGAGAGATAGAGAGAGAGAGGTTGACAGAGAGATAGAGAGAGAGAGAGAGAGAGAGAGGTTGACAGAGAGATAGAGAGGTTGACATTAACATTTAAAATGTCTTTATTCTTTTGGAACTTTTATAAGTGTATTGTTTACAGTTAATTGTTTTTGAATTGAGAGATTGAGGGATAGAGCTAGAGAGAGAGAGAGAGAGAGAGCGAGAGAGAGGTTGAGAAAGGTTGAGAGAGAGAGGTTGAGAGAGAGAGATAGAGAGAGGTTGACAGAGAGAGAGAGGGAGGTTGAGAGAGAGAGATTAAGAGAGGTTGAGATAGAGAGACAGAGAGAGAGAGAGAGGTTGAGAGAAGTTGAGAGAGAGGTTTAGAGAGAGAGAGAGAGAGGTTGAGAGAAGTTGAGAGAGAGGTTGAGAGAGATAGAGGTTGAGAGAAGTTGAGGGAGAGATGTTGAGAGAGAGATAGAGAGGTTGGGAGAGAGAGATAGAGAGAGGGAGGGAGAGAGAGAGAGAGAAAGAGAGAGAGAGAGAGGGAGGTTGAGAGAGAGAGGTTGAGAGAGGTTGAGATAGAGAGACAGAGAGAGAGAGAGAGAGAGAGAGAAAGAGAGGTTGAGAGAAGTTGAGAGAGAGGTTGAGAGAGAGAGAGAGAGAGAGGTTGAGAGAAGTTGAGAGAGGCAGAGAGAGAGAGAGAGAGGTTGAGAGAAGTTGAGGGAGAGATGTTGAGAGAGAGAGAGATAGAGAGGTTGGGAGAGAGAGAGGTAGAGAGAGGGAGGGAGAGAGAGAGAGAGAGAAAGGTTGAGAGAAGTTGAGAGAGCGAGAGAGAGGTTGAGAGAAATTGAGAGACAGAGGTTGAGAGAGAGAGAGAGGGAGAGAGAGAGAGGTTGGGAGAGAGAGAGAGAGGTTGAGAGAAGTTGAGAGAGAGATGTTGAGAGAAAGAGAGGGGTTGAGATAGAGACAGAGAGAGAGAGAGAGAGAGAGGTTGAGAACAGCACAATATAAACAGGATCTTAGGTCCTACACATGTGAGCACTTATTTATATTGGGGTGCATTTCAGTGTGTAGCCTTTGGGGTGCATTTCAGTATGTAGCCGTTGGGGTACATTTCAGTATGTAGCCTTTGGGGAACATTTCAGTGTGTAGCCTTTGGGGTGCATTTCAGTGTCTAGCCTTTGGGGTGCATTTCAGTGTGTAGCCTTTGGGGAACATTTCAGTGTGTAGCCTTTGGGGTGCATTTCAGTGTCTAGTCTTTGGGGAACATTTCAGTGTGTAGCCTTTGGGGTGCATTTCAGTGTCTAGCCTTTGGGGTGCATTTCAGTGTGTAGCCGTTGGGGTACATTTCAGTATGTAGCCTTTGGGGAACATTTCAGTGTGTAGCCTTTGGGGTGCATTTCAGTGTGTAGCCTTTGGGGTGCATTTCAGTGTGTAGCCTTTAGGGTGCATTTCAGTGTGTAGCCATTGGGGTACATTTCAGTGTGTTGCCTTTGGGGTACATTTCAGTGTGTAGTCTTTGGGGTGCATTTCAGTGTGTAGCATTTGGGGTGCATTTCAGTGTGTAGCCTTTGGGGTGCATTTCAGTGTGTAGCCTTTGGGGTGTATTTCAGTGCATTTCGGTGTATAGCCTTTGGGGTACATTTCGGTGTATAGCCTTTGGGGTGCATTTCAGTGTGTAGCCTTTGGGGTGCATTTCAGTGTGTATGGGATTGTTATCACCAGGAAGGAAGGCAGACAGTAAAATTCACCCATCTCATGGTCTGATGGTCTGGAGGTTTGCTCTGACACATTGTTTTGTGTTGAATGCCAGGAGACACGTGTTGGAAGTTAACTTATAGGATAACTGCATTGTAAACATTATTTTCCTAACATATTTGATAATTCATAGAATGCTTCTCTTCTTCTTGTCGTTTAGTCCTTTTGTTTATAACCAGACAGAAAAACAAACAATCAATCAATCAACCAACCACAGTCAGATAAAGACCATCCACCCCCCTTATTTACCACCCTCCTCCCCCTTATTTACTACCATCCTCCCCCTTATTTACCCCCCCTTATTTACCACCATCCTCCCCCTTATTTACCCCCCCCCTTATTTACCACCCTCCTCCCCCTTATTTACCCCCCCCCCCCTTATTTACCACCATCCTCCCCCTTATTTACCCCCCCCCTTATTTACCACCATCCTCCCCCTTATTTACCACCACTCCCCCCTTATTTACTACCATCCTCCCCCTTCTTTACCCCCCCCCCCTTATTTACCACCCTCCTCCCCCTTATTTACCCCCCCCCTTATTTACCACCATCCTCCCCCTTATTTACCACCCCCCCTTATTTACCACCATCCTCCCCCTTATTTACCACCCCCCCTTATTTACCACCATCCTCCCCCTTATTTACAACCCCCCCTTATTTACCACCATCCTCCCCCTTATTTACCACCATCCTCCCCCTTATTTACCACCATCCTCCCCCTTATTTACCACCACCCCCCCTTATTTACCACCATCCTCCCCCTTATTTACCCCCCCCCCTTATTTACCACAATCCTCCCCCTTATTTACTACCATCCTCCCCCTTATTTACCACCATCCTCCCCCTTATTTACCACCCTCCTCCCCCTTATTTACCACCATCCTCCCCCTTATTTACCACCATCCTCCCCCTTATTTACCACCATCCTCCCCCTTATTTACCCCCCCCCTTATTTACCACCACCCTCCCCCTTATTTACTACCATCCTCCCCCTTATTTACCACCATCCTCCCCCTTATTTACCACCCTCCTCCCCCTTATTTACCACCATCCTCCCCCTTATTTACCACCATCCTCCCCCGTATTTACCACCATCCTCCCCCCTTATTTACCCCCCCCTTATTTACCACCATCCTCCCCCTTATTTACCACCATCCTCCCCCTTATTTACCACCATCCTCCCCCTTATTTACCCCCCCCCCCTTATTTACCACCATCCTCCCCCTTATTTACCACCATCCTCCCCCTTATTTACCACCATCCTCCCCCTTATTTACAACCCCCCCTTATTTACCACCACCCTCCCCTTTATTTACAACCCCCCCTTATTTACCACCATCCTCCCCCTTATTTACAACCCCCCCTTATTTACCACCATCCTCCCCCTTATTTACCACCATCCTCCCCCTTATTTACCACCATCCTCCCCTTTATTTACCACCATCCTCCCCCTTATTTACCACCATCCTCCCCCTTATTTACCACCACCCTCCCCTTTATTTACAACCCCCCCTTATTTACCACCATCCTCCCCCTTATTTACCACCACCCTCCCCCTTATTTACCACCATCCTCCCCCTTATTTACCACCATCCTCCCCCTTATTTACCACCACCCTCCCCCTTATTTACCACCATCCTCCCCCTTATTTACCACCATCCCCCCCCTTATTTACCACCATCCTCCCCCTTATTTACCACCATCCTCCCCCTTATTTACCACCATCCTCCCCCTTATTTACCACCATCCTCCCCCTTATTTACCACCATCCTCCCCCTTATTTACCACCATCCTCCCCCTTATTTACCACCACCCTCCCCCTTATTTACCACCATCCTCCCCCTTATTTACCACCATCCCCCCCCTTATTTACCACCATCCTCCCCCTTATTTACAACCCCCCCTTATTTACCACCATCCTCCCCCTTATTTACAACCCCCCCCTTATTTACTACCATCCTCCCCCTTATTTACAACCCCCCCCTTATTTACCACCATCCTCCCCCTTATTTACCACCATCCTCCCCCTTATTTACTACCATCCTCCCCCTTATTTACCACCATCCTCCCCCTTATTTACCACCATCCTCCCCCTTATTTACTACCATCCTCCCCCTTATTTACCACCATCCTCCCCCTTATTTACCCCCCCCCCTTATTTACCACCATCCTCCCCCTTATTTACCACAACTCCCCCCTTATTTACTACCATCCTCCCCCTTATTTACCCCCCCCCTTATTTACCACCATCCTCCCCCTTATTTACCCCCCCCCCCCTTATTTACCACCCTCCTCCCCCTTCTTTACCCCCCCCCTTATTTACCACCCTCCTCCCCCTTATTTACCCCCCCCCTTATTTACCACCATCCTCCCCCTTATTTCCCCCCCCCCCCTTATTTACCACCATCCTCCCCCTTATTTACTACCATCCTCCCCCTTATTTACCACCATCCTCCCCCTTATTTACCACCCTCCTCCCCCTTATTTACCACCATCCTCCCCCTTATTTACCACCATCCTCCCCCTTATTTACCACCATCCTCCCCCTTATTTACCCCCCCCCCTATTTACCACCATCCTCCCCCTTATTTACTACCATCCTCCCCCTTATTTACCACCATCCTCCCCCTTATTTACCACCCTCCTCCCCCTTATTTACCACCATCCTCCCCCTTATTTACCACCATCCTCCCCCTTATTTACCACCATCCTCCCCCTTATTTACCACCATCCTCCCCCTTATTTACCACCATCCCCCCCCTTATTTACCACCATCCTCCCCCTTATTTACAACCCCCCCTTATTTACCACCATCCTCCCCCTTATTTACAACCCCCCCTTATTTACTACCATCCTCCCCCTTATTTACAACCCCCCCCTTATTTACTACCATCCTCCCCCTTATTTACCACCATCCTCCCCCTTATTTACCACCATCCTCCCCCTTATTTACCACCATCCTCCCCCTTATTTACCACCATCCTCCCCCTTATTTACCACCATCCTCCCCCTTATTTACCACCATCCTCCCCCTTATTTACCACCATCCTCCCCCTTATTTACCACCATCCTCCCCCTTATTTACCACCATCCTCCCCCTTATTTACCACCATCCTCCCCCTTATTTACCACCACCCTCCCCCTTATTTACCACCATCCTCCCCCTTATTTACCACCATCCCCCCCCTTATTTACCACCATCCTCCCCCTTATTTACCACCATCCTCCCCCTTATTTACCACCATCCTCCCCCTTATTTACCACCATCCTCCCCCTTATTTACCACCATCCTCCCCCTTATTTACCACCATCCCCCCCCTTATTTACCACCATCCTCCCCCTTATTTACAACCCCCCCTTATTTACCACCATCCTCCCCCTTATTTACAACCCCCCCTTATTTACTACCATCCTCCCCCTTATTTACAACCCCCCCCTTATTTACTACCATCCTCCCCCTTATTTACCACCATCCTCCCCCTTATTTACCACCATCCTCCCCCTTATTTACTACCATCCTCCCCCTTATTTACCACCATCCTCCCCCTTATTTACCACCATCCTCCCCCTTATTTACTACCATCCTCCCCCTTATTTACCACCATCCTACCCCTTATTTACCACCACCCTCCCCCTTATTTACCACCATCCTCCCCCTTATTTACCACCACCCTCCCCCTTATTTACCACCATCCTCCCCCTTATTTACCACCATCCTCCCCCTTATTTACCACCACCCTCCCCCTTATTTACCACCATCCTCCCCCTTATTTACCACCATCCTCCCCCTTATTTACCACCATCCTCCCCCTTATTTACCACCACCCTCCCCCTTATTTACCACCATCCCCCCCCTTATTTACCACCATCCTCCCCCTTATTTACCACCATCCTCCCCCTTATTTACCACCATCCTCCCCCTTATTTACCACCATCCTCCCCCTTATTTACCACCATCCTCCCCCTTATTTACCACCATCCTCCCCCTTATTTACCCCCCCCCCTTATTTACTACCATCCTACCCCTTATTTACCACCATCCCCCCTTATTTACCACCACCCCCCCCTTATTTACCACCACCCCCCCCCTTATTTACCACCATCCTCCCCCTTATTTACAACCCCCCCTTATTTACCACCATCCTCCCCATCCTCCCCCTTATTTACAACCCCCCCCTTATTTACCACCATCCTCCCCATTCTTCCCCTTATTTACAACACCCCCCTTATTTACCACCATCCTCCCCCTTATTTACAACCCCCCCTTATTTACCACCATCCTCCCCTTTATTTACAACCCCCCCCTTATTTACTACCAACTCTCCCTTATTTACCACCATCCCCCCCCCTTATTTACCACCATCCTCCCCCTTATTTACCACCATCCTCCCCCTTATTTACCACCATCCTCCCCCTTATTTACCACCCTCCTTCCCTCTTATCTATCATCCATCTGACTGCCTCCATATTCATCCATCTAGGGTTAGAATGAGAGATTGGCCCCCACCACTACCCAGTGTGTAGCTTACTGCTGACAAGACCAGTCTTGTTGGTGCCAGGGGACTGGTGTTCCTGGTGATGAACACAGCTCTCTGGCTGGCGCTGCCATCTGCTCCCTGGTAGTCATGTTGGAGGCATGTTCCCCAACCCGCTGAGTACAGGCCAAAGTGTTGAAGGCTCATCCCCTGGAGGGTATTCCCTCTGTGGCTGGGGCTGAGCCACCCTTACAGTTTAGGGTTAGTATTCACAAATAGTCTCAGAGTCGGAGTGTTGATTTAGGATCATGTCACCCAGTACATATTATTATATTTATTATTATCTATAAGGCTAAACTGATCCTAGATCAGCACTATTACTGAGCATTAGTGTTCAGCCTGGTGAGTTATTCCCCCAGTCTCAGTCTTGCCCAGAGGGATTTGAGTGGAGGTGACGCCACTAACGCCATACGACAGATGATGCCAGTCTGACTGTCTATCTGAGTGGCTAAACCACCAGCCAGAATCAGCATGGAAAGAGATCAGGGTGCCTAGTGAGCATCAGGCGACAAGTGGCTAATCTGCCCTTGAATTCCATCCTGCTAGCTAACGCTCAAAGAGCAGGGGGTCTCCAACCTTTTCTAGCATGTCGTGAGCTACACATTTGTTTTCTAGCCATTAAATAGGCACAATTTTCTCTTCTCCTCTGCAACTCTTCCCAAGGTCCTTAGTGTTCCACAGAAAATAGTGCACTATGTTTTCTTGCCAATATACCTGGTAAAATAAGGGATAATAAACAACTCTAAGGTGGGCCCTATAAAATCTGTGTTTTTTTTCACTGATTCTGCTTTACATTTTCACAAATTCTGTTTCTCAGTGAAAATGTTCCTGGTTTTTGATTACTATTGTTTTTCACTCTCAAAATTACAATTGTTCATAGAGAAACAACGAAATTGGATGTTCTGAGTCCATGTCAATGGTGAAATCACATCAGAAGACCATTTTTTAGGCCCTGAACAACACATTAGGATTTATGAGTGTAATTCCCCTTTAATTGCGCGTCTGGCTCTTTAATTGCGCATCTAGCGAGTGAGGAATGTGCGATATAATTTGCCGGTAATTTTGTCGGTCGAGTGATGGTTCTAATGCCAAAGTTAGCAAATAACAAAATAATAGATACAAATGCTGTACTTACTCGTGATATACTTCTGCCAGGTAAGACTACATTGCAGTTAACATTTAATTGTGACCGTTTTGGGGAAATTATTTCTGTTATCCCACTAGATGGTTATCACATTAAATGGCCACACACGGAGTGATAGACAAACGCGCACACGACACGGACCGACAGGGGTAATATTGCTGGAAATTAATTGGCAGATATTTTTTTTTTTTTAAGCCAATAGTGGTTAACCAGGGGTGGGATAATGTCAATCTTGCGTCAATTAGATAGTATCTGGGAGCTTGCACCGTCTGATGCTTGTGAGATTTGTTAATGACAGTTTGCAGTGAAAATGACATTTACTTTCAGAATTGTTTGGCGAGCTACTCATAGGTGGGTGGTGAGCTACTGGAGACCCCTGACAGACTGACCAGGTGAACACTTATTGATGTCACTTGTTAAATCCACTTCAATCCGTGTAGATGAAGGAGAGGAGACAGGGTAAAGAAGGATTTTTCAAGCTTGTTTAGACAATTGAGACGTGGATTGTGTACCTGTGCCATTCAGAGGGTGACTGGGCAAGACAAAATATTGAAGTACGTTTGAACAGGGTATGGTAGTAGGAGCCTGGCGCACCAGTTTGTATCAAGAACTGCAACGCTGCTGGGTTTTCCTGCTCAACAGTTTCCTTTGTGTATCAAGAATGGTTCACCACCCAAAGGACATCCAGCCAATTTAACACAACTGTGGGAAGCATTTAAGTTAATATGGGCCAGCATCCCTGTGGAACGCTTTCTACACCTTGTAGAGTCCATGCCATGAGGAATTGAGGCTGGTTCTCTGGACATAAGGGGAGGGGTGCAACTCGATAGGATGGTGTTCTTAATGTTTTGTTCACTCAGTGTATATTAATCTGTGCATGGGGGGGAAACATTGTTTTGAGTAGAAGGTGTAGTCACTTTTTTTTGTCTTGTAAAAAGCCACCAATACCAATACAAGCTGAGGAAACCTACTATTAGCTGCTATTACCATTTGCTATGTTGTTGTCTTAGGTTTCTCTTTATGTAGTGTTGTGTTGTCTCTCTTGTCGTGATGTGTGTTTTTTAGTCCTATATTTCTTTATTTAATTTTTGTATTTTTAATCCCAACCCCTGTCCCCCTTCAGGAGGCCTTTTGCCTTTTGGTTGGCCGTCATTTTAAATAAGAATTTGTTCTCAACTGACTTGACTAGTTTAAATAAAATAATAAGAAAGACTGCTTTTAGAATAACTGGAGTTGATTTCGGACTCTATCAAACTCTTCAAAACCTCCTTCATGTGTAACTCAGTACCGTTGTCTGTGAGTAGTGCAGCAGGTCATATCAGACCTGCTAGTGAAGATATGACCATAAGCACAAATGTTATGCTAGGGAAGAAATGCATGGTTGTTTCCACAGACAGGGCTTTCATTTAACTCATTTAACTGTCTGTAGAAGAGAGCATCAGGCCAGTTTCTAACTAGGTTTATATTAGCGTGACGTTATCATTTAAAGAAAATAATAGTCGACATAATGTTTCAGCATAGCAATATCACAACAAGGTATTTCCATAGTACATTTAGTCCAATATTCAGTACCCCTTTAGGTCGCTTTCAAAGCTTGTGTACCATAGCAGCAGGGTGACCTAGTGGTTAGAGTGTTGGACTAGTAACCGGAAGGTTCAAACCCCCGAGCTGACAAGGTTCAAATCTGTTGTTCTGCCCCTGAACAAGGCAGTTAACCCACTGTTCCTAGGCCGTCATTGAAAATAAGAATTTGTTCTTAACTGACTTGCCTAGTAAAATAAATAGCATCGGTATTTGCCAATCCAAGGTCACGGTCAGTTTTGACGGCTTCTCTGTATCTGTCTCCTTTCATAGATGCTTCATCTTCGGTCCATGTTTTGCATGTGAACGAATGTGGCTGGACACTGTAGCCCTGCTGTCGATGATTTAATTCATTTGGTTTGACAGACTCCTCGCAGCTTTCGGTGCATCCCACACACAGTCCCTCAACTGCCGAGCTGTAACCGATTTTTGCGTACGCGTGTTTGAGGTTATATTTGTGCTGCAAGGTTCTTTTCAAGCCAGGCACAACCTTTTCATGTGGCGGTCAAATCATTTATTGATGGATTTGCTTATGTAAAAATATTGAAGTTTTTTTTATATATGTGTCATTTTAATAAACGAACCCTAATCCTGGGAGGGCAGATGTTGGGCCTGTGGCGAGAAGAAAGTCATGTACACAATGAAACTGAACGACAAGGACATTTTACTATTGCCCTGTGTTGAATGAAGTCGGGTATGTTCATACGATTCAATTTGTTTAATTGCACAACACTTCGTCTTCACAACAATAGTTTTTTTTTGCATTTTCCCAGCCCGAGATATTTACGTGTGATGTCATATGAGGCGTTACTGAACACTTAGGTTTCATGCTCAGCGTTGAATACACTAAAGGCCCTACATGTATACAAATGAGCTTAATGTCACAATATAGAGAGGTGAAGTCCCTGAACTGCTCTACAAATGGTCAAATACCCCTCTTGTTCTGAATGAACCTGCCATCCATAACTTATGAATGAAATAACAGGAATCAGTATTGAAACTAGACAATCTAGTTCTGGAGGTTTTTATTGAGTCTAGCCTAAGAGAAGTGTTCACAAAGCTTTATGGAATAAATCACTTTGAATTACAGTACTATTGAAACGCAATACATGTGATTCATGTCTTTGTTCCTTTTTTCCCAACGAAGCAATGTCCTAATTAAAGTATCTTATTTTGAAACACTTTGATCTGAATAGCAAAGATACGTTTCTCTCACAATACACATATGCTTATACGGGCCCTCTGTGCGTTTTCGATGGGCCGTGACCAATGTTCTCTCAACAACAACGAAAATCCCGGCACTGAGCAAATTTAAGGTCTGCTGAGCGGAAACTTGAATGTTGTGAAAATTCTGTGCAACTTTCCGAGCACATTTACTGTGAACACTGAGGCTGTACCCACTTTAAGTTAGTGTTAACAGTGGTCAGGTGGTCACTGTGGCTATTTGATTATAATGTAGGCCTACCAGAGTGACCTACCATCAAAAACAATGGAGAAAATGCATCCCATAACATTTTAACATGGAATTAGCTGTTCTATCATTCAGCCTACAGGAGCAGCAATGTGTGGTTTTCAATGTAGGTCTACATCACATATCATTTTAACATGGAATTAGCTGTTCTATCATTCAGCCTACAGGAGCAGCAATGTGTGGTTTTCAATGTAGGCCTAAATTCCATCAGACTTCTGAAAAAACACACATGGCTCGACATTAACCTGTTTATCCACTTGTCCTTCAGACAAGGAGGTGACTGAAAATGTTGTGTTGTTTGATGGAAGAAACCACTTTACAAAATAAAATGCATCATTATTCCCACACCATTATTACAGAGAATCAGACACATTATGCTACCCTCTGCCTATTGGCTACTTAGCTTATTCAAGCCCGTCTCAAAATACAACACTGCCCCTTTAAGACAAAAAAGCTTTTTACCTGACTGGCTTTTCAAAGATGTCTAGAAATGCAACCACTCCCCCATTGCTGACTACAAATGATCTGTAACTGGGCTAGTAACTCACTAACCAGCAAAGGATATGAACAGAATGTGCACACATGGCTACATGCAGCTCTCCCTTTGATCTCAAAACAAGCACATCTACTCAGAACCGCTCATGCTGTTAACACAGTCCAGTTCAAAAGTAAATGGCACAGATCCATATATGGCAATGGGCTATTTGCATATAGGCCTACTATAGCTCTGATTGGTTATGCCGTACCTATCTGTGTACAGTACAGGCTGAGTCATGTGTGTCACTGCAATAAAATCCTTCTCCGATGCGTTCTGCCCACAACAAAATCTCTTGCATAGTTAGTTTTTGTTTCAGTATGTTGCGTTGAATTTGATCACAATTGCCACAGTAAAGGGAAACGTTGATAGTGTTAACTACGGAGGAAAACTCTAGAAAGTTGAGTGAAGTTTAATCTCGTGCTTCTCTCTGTAGGCTGAAATTTAGTCTGCCTGTAGTCCCAGGGGGAGCTGTTAGAGGGAAGATTGGTCATGACCATGATAAATCAGGGAGGTGTTTCTTTATTCAAGTGTATGTGTGTGTGTGTGTGGGGGGGGGGGGGGGGGGGGGGGGAACCAATAGGCTCGTTGTTGAAAGTCCCAGTTCCTTTATCTGTCGTTTCCTAAATGTGATGACATTCAAACGTGATGTGTAATGCATACAGTATATCATCTCCTTAATGATAAATCTGTCTACATAATAGAACAAGCATGTGGAATGAGGTGTGGTGGCATTGTGAAATGGAGGATGATATCACAACCTAACATTAGTAACTTTTACATGTACATGAATCAATTACTCACGTTATGGGAAAGTGTCATGAATGATGAGTTACAGTGCCTTGCGAAAGTATTCGGCCATCTTGAACTTTGCGACCTTTTGCCACATTTCAGGCTTCAAACATAAAGATAAAACTGTATTTTTTTGTGAAGAATCAACAACAAGTGGGACACAATCATGAAGTCGAACGACATTTATTGTATATTTCAAACTTTTTTAACAAATCAAAAACTGAAAAATTGGGCGTGCAAAATTATTCAGCCCCCTTAAGTTAATACTTTGTAGCGCCACCTTTTGCTGAGATTACAGCTGTAAGTCGCTTGGGGTATGTCTTTATCAGTTTTGCACATCGAGAGACTGACATTTTTTCCCATTCCTCCTTGCAAAACAGCTCGAGCTCAATGAGGTTGGATGGAGAGCATTTGTGAACAGCAGTTTTCAGTTCTTTCCACAGATTCTTGATTGGATTCAGGTCTGGACTTTGACTTGGCCATTCTAACACCTGGATATGTTTATTTTTGAACCATTCCATTGTAGATTTTGCTTTATGTTTTGGATCATTGTCTTGTTGGAAGACAAATCTCCGTCCCAGTCTCAGGTCTTTTGCAGACTCCATCAGGTTTTCTTCCAGAATGGTCCTGTATTTGGCTCCATCCATCTTCCCATCAATTTTAACCATCTTCCCTGTCCCTGCTGAAGAAAAGTAGGCCCAAACCATGATGCTGCCACCACCATGTTTGACAGTGGGGATGGTGTGTTCAACTGTGTTGCTTTTACGCCAAACATAACGTTTTGCATTGTTGCCAAAAAGTTCAATTTTGGTTTCATCTGACCAGAGCACCTTCTTCCACATGTTTGGTGTGTCTCCCAGGTGGCTTGTGGCAAACTTTAAACAACACTTTTTATGGATATCTTTAAGAAATGGCTTTCTTCTTGCCACTCTTCCATAAAGGCCAGATTTGTGCAATATACGACTGATTGTTGTCCTATGGACAGAGTCTCCCACCTCAGCTGTAGATCTCTGCAGTTCATCCAGAGTGATCATGGGCCCCTTGGCTGCATCTCTGATCAGTCTTCTCCTTGTATGAGCTGAAAGTTTAGAGGGACGGCCAGGTCTTGGTAGATTTGCAGTGGTCTGATACTCCTTCCATTTCAATATTATCGCTTGCACAGTGCTCCTTGGGATGTTTAAAGCTTGGGAAATATTTTTGTATCCAAATCCGGCTTTAAACTTCTTCACAACAGTATCTCGGACCTGCCTGGTGTGTTCCTTGTTCTTCATGATGCTCTCTGCGCTTTTAACGGACCTCTGAGACTATCACAGTGCAGGTGCATTTATACGGAGACTTGATTACACACAGGTGGATTGTATTTATCATCATTAGTCATTTAGGTCAACATTGGATCATTCAGAGATCCTCACTGAACTTCTGGAGAGAGTTTGCTGCACTGAAAGTAAAGGGGCTGAATAATTTTGCACGCCCAATTTTTCAGTTTTTGATTTGTTAAAAAAGTTTGAAATATCCAATAAATGTCGTTCCACTTCATGATTGTGTCCCACTTGTTGTTGATTCTTCACAAAAACATACAGTTTTATATCTTTATGTTTGAAGCTTGAAATGTGGCAAAAGGTCGCAAAGTTCAAGGGGGCCGAATACTTTCGCAAGGCACTGTAAGTGAAGTAACCCATCGGGGCACATTGATATGGCTGATACTGGCCTAGAGAGCAGCATGCAATGTGTTTCAACACTGATGCCCTCCTTAGCAACATGCACGACATATCAACACTGATGCCCTCCTTAGCAACATGCACTACGTATCAACACTGATGCCCTCCTTAGCAGCATGCCTACATATCAACACTGATGCCCTCCTTAGCAACATGCACTACGTATCAACACTGATGCCCTCCTTAGCAGCATGCACTACATATCAACACTGATGCCCTCCTTAGCAACATGCACTACGTATCAACACTGATGTCCTCCTTAGCAACATGCACTACGTATCAACACTGATGCCCTCCTTAGCAACATGCACTACGTATCAACACTGATGCCCTCCTTAGCAGCATGCACTACATATCAACACTGATGCCCTCCTTAGCAGCATGCACTACGTATCAACACTGATGCCCTCCTTAGCAACATGCACTACATATCAACACTGATGCCCTCCTTAGCAGCATGCACTACGTATCAACACTGATGCCCTCCTTAGCAACATGCACTACGTATCAAAACTGATGCCCTCCTTAGCAGCATGCACTACGTATCAACACTGATGCCCTCCTTAGCAGCATGCACTACGTATCAACACTGATGTCCTCCTTAGCAGCATGCACTACGTATCAACCCTCCTTAGCAACATGCACTACGTATCAACACTGATGTCCTCCTTAGCAGCATGCACTACGTATCAACCCTCCTTAGCAAAATGCACTACGTATCAACACTGATGCCCTCCTTAGCAACATGCACTACATATCAACACTGATGTCCTCCTTAGCAACATGCACTACGTATCAACACTGATGCCCTCCTTAGCAACATGCACTACATATCAACACTGATGTCCTCCTTAGCAACATGCACTACATATCAACACTGATGTCCTCCTTAGCAACATGCACTACGTATCAACACTGATGCCCTCCTTAGCAACATGCACTACGTATCAACACTGATGCCCTCCTTAGCAGCATGCACTACGTATCAACCCTCCTTAGCAACATGCACTACGTATCAACACTGATGCCCTCCTTAGCAGCATGCACTACATATCAACACTGATGCCCTCCTTAGCAGCATGCACTACGTATCAACACTGATGCCCTCCTTAGCAGCATGCACTACGTATCAACACTGATGTCCTCCTTAGCAGCATGCACTACGTATCAACCCTCCTTAGCAAAATGCACTACGTATCAACACTGATGCCCTCCTTAGCAACATGCACTACATATCAACACTGATGTCCTCCATAGCAACATGCACTACGTATCAACACTGATGCCCTCCTTAGCAACATGCACTACATATCAACACTGATGTCCTCCTTAGCAACATGCACTACGTATCAACACTGATGCCCTCCTTAGCAACATGCACTACGTATCAACACTGAAGTCCTCCTGTTCTGTTCCAGGGTAGACTAATGGTCACCTATTGTCCAAATAAAACACATACTTTAGGCTTATACGCTGTTTGATCAGCTGTTTGCTTTGCCCTCTTTTTGAGGTGTATTTGGACCAGCTATTAATCACAAAACAACACCTTAGCCTACGAATAAAAACACTTAGTAAAAACCATTAGTATCAGTTTGCTGAGTTGTACAACAGTTAGTATACTCTAGCTTATCTCTGTGCACATACAACAAGAGCTGCTACGGTGTCATTCCTGTCTGTCAACCCTAAGTCTAACCCTCCACTTCCTCTCCCTCCTCTCCTCTCTCCAGGTGAGGACAGCAGCCCAGAGAACCTGCTCCTTCATGGGCCTTTCTCCCGCAAGCCGAAGCGCATCCGGACAGCCTTCTCCCCCTCACAGCTCCTCAGGCTGGAGAGGGCCTTTGAGAAGAACCACTATGTGGTAGGAGCAGAACGGAAGCAGCTCGCCAGCGGCCTCTGCCTCACCGAGACACAGGTGAGTGTGAGGGGGGGGCACAGCGATCTTGAACGCACCCGTAACATGGTTTTTAACGCACTCTAAACCCCTAGGGGTTAAAAGCCAATTTATGCTTGATCTGAAAATGTGGTTGAAGGCTCTGTATGGAGGGTGTGACGTACTTACGGAGCCACGAGGCTTGCGGAGGCCAGATTGAGCTCCGTACCGCATCACCGTGCGCCTCCCAATTTTTTAAAACAATGCAAAGGGCTCTGTATACCTCCGCATTGACATGATTGCTTGACCGTAGGTGAGGGCGGGAGGTCCTGTATAAACACAAAAACTCAATCCCTTGACAACATCCTTCACAACAGCTCTGCCCTGACTTCAGAGGCCGTTTCACAGTAAATGCTGTACGGACACTGCAGATGTCGGATTTTTACCATGCAGAGCCGTTTAAGGCATGGCTGCATTCCAGAGCACTGAAACGGATATGAGTAGGCTCTTAGTCAGAACCCCACAACACCCTCTCAATCAACGTATAGCAAAACCAGGTTTCTCCACCACAAGTTGTTTGTCCTACAGTAGTTATGGGGATGGGCATGGTGATGCCAATAAATCATGTAGTTCATTTCACAATGATTATTTATGACCTGATTTCTCTAATCACAACAGAAACACACTGCTGATAAACAGCAATTCAGGCTTTTTCGCAATCCTCTCATGCAATATATCATGCATTGGGAATACAGTATTGCGATGTGCTGAACTTTTAATTTCAAAAAGTATTAGGCCAATAATTGAATCAAGCTTGTAAATAGGATATAAAAATGACAACCAGACAATGCCTGAAAAAATAATGTAAAAATATTATGCTCTTTGCACGGCAAAAAAGCTGTAAAGAACGACAGTATGTGAAGCCTTAGGCAGGCAATGTTTGGCAGTGTTATAGAAAGAAAATGGAAGCAGTAACACCCTGTGAAATATTGTCTTGGCAAAATCATTGTTGCTATGACACTTTGAAAAAAATGCTTTGCTTAAAAATCATAGGGCAAAGGTCAATTTACTGAAGAAAATGTGTGTGTTCGCTTCAGCTGTCTCAAAGTATTTCATGGAGGTGGAAGAAGGAGTTGTAGTCGTTTTTACAGCAAGCGCACTTCTATATTTTACCATTTGTTTCTTCCAGTGCTAAACTTGACGTCTCTACTTTCTCTCCCAGGTAAAGGTTTGGTTCCAGAACAGGAGGACGAAGCACAAGAGACAGAAGCTGGAGGAAGAGTCACCTGAGTCACAGCAGAAGAGGAAAGGAAGCCAGCACGTCAGCCGCTGGAGGGTGGCTACGCACCAAGGCAGTAGCCTCGAGGACATCGATGTCATCTCGGAGGACTGACGTACGTCGTTGTCACCTTGATTGAACCGTCATAAATCATTCAACAGGAACGCACGCTGACCGACTGCTGACTGACTTGTGTCTGAATATGAGCAGTCTGTGTGCTCCTCTGAACACCTGATTTGACCTTTGATACCACCTGTTGTTAAATCAAACAGATGAAACAACTTTAATGAAAACAATCAGAATGACTTCTCCATGTTGGACAGAAGTACTCTTGTTTGATCGTTAAAGAGACAGATCTGACATTTTGTAGCTGAAGGGTTTTTGACCCTAGTTTATCACGTTATTACACAGCTGCGGCTGCTGTAAACGTGGTGGACATCTGCATTTGGTCTGTGTTGCTTGCCGTAGTAGCACAAACTACTGAAGAGAGACCGTTTGACTTGGAGGAATTGTTCAGTACAGTTGGTTACTCTATTGTCTAACTATCCTTACTCACATTTAACAAAACATCATTATTGTTTTAGCGTTTTCAGTTTGTTGATGTGTATTTGTACAATGCTCAATATGCACAATATGTTTGTGGTAAAATAAAATAAGCCATTGGTATGATAGCTATAGAGGAACCACCTTAGAACCTGCTGATTCTGTTTAGGATTTTTTTTATTTTTTATTATAGTCTTTAGACCAGTCCCACTGAAAAGTAGGTAACCACCACTACAGACAATAAATCATACCGATGCCATGTTACCCTGAGATATGTTTTTCGATTCTCACATTGGAATAGTTTGGACAATTTAAATTGTAAGTATTTATGCAAATCTAAAAAACGGTATTCTATGCATCGTTTGTCCTTGTTTTATTTCCTCTGGATTTAAAAAGGCTGTTTTTGTCGAGTTTGTTACTTACTTTAAATTCATTCCACGTTTGCTTTTGCCTTTGACAAAATATTTGATAAATTATATTGAGACCATGTAGAATGTACAGTGCAGGCACATTACAACTTGTCCACTAGAATGACAAGAAAAACAAATGTTCCTCATTACTACATTTATTTCAGCAACATTACCATTCCTGAGATATAATGTTATGTAGCACTTCGTAGTGGAATATACATTTGCATTTGTTTTAAATAGATTAGAAATAATGCACTGTAAGTAGGAATCTTTCTTTGAACCTATTTCTCCGGAGAGTGAACGTTTTTTTGTACTTTCTGTGTGTGGTCAGATGACTTTGGAAAATAAAAAACATCAACCAATATTTTATTATGTGCGAGTATGTCTAAGCGTTCATTTTCTAACCTATTTTCAACATCCTATAATTGTCGACATGTCATCACTTCAAACTACAAACACATGTCGGTTAAATGACACAGAACTTGAAAAGTAATTTGATACACGACGATTTGTTCTTTGGTCTACACCTTTGTAGAACAGATAGTAATATATTAGCTACAGGTCAAGGCATCAGCGTATATTTGTTAAATTAATTAAATATACATTTTAAATAGGCCTAGCATAGCCTATATACAGAACCGTGGTTATAGTTTAGAATTATTTATCTTGTGTTATTTAAAAAATATATATATATTATCCATAAGAAACCCCAATGGTCTGTTGCCTGTGTTTTACAGAAATTTATTCAGTTTGCGGATAGCATTCATTACTAGGCCTATCCTAAATTATACATTGGCTATAAAAGGGTTATTAACAATTAGCCTAGATTACTTTTTGACGAACGCATAAAACATAAGGAGGTTATTTATACGGCAGTAGGCCTATTACGTTTGGGCCAATCCTTTTTCAATGTATTCTCCGTCTGGACTTGTGCATTTAGGCCTAAAATAGATAGGTTGCGATTGGTGCATGGTCAAATACTAGGACAAGTTCAAAGCGACGTGTAACAACGCACTCTGTTCCGTTTCGTGCTCTTCAAAATACACTTTTCACCAGAAATATTATTGTGCCAGAGATGCTTTTCTTGACAAATATAATTGATAAGCCTAGGCTAATCGTTCGGAAAATATTTAAAGCCTTGTTTCAGAAAAGGTATGTCAGAAACAAAAGCATTTTTAAATTCCGACTTACTGACATACATGATATGAGGATATGCTGCTATGTGAAAACAACTTCACTTCTCGGATATGCCGACACAAACGTGAGGAACCTTGTTTTGGAATTACGTTAAGTCACCGTCGATTCAGCTCGGATAGAGAAAGACACGATCAACCAACAAAAGGTCAAAACCCGTCCCTGCTATTATTACTAATACGACATGACCCCCTTACTAAAACGGCCTTCTTTGAGCAATAGAGACCAGTCTTGCGTGAGCCATTAATAGTCATTAGTTTATTTCGAGTCATTACTGTAGCCTGATCAAACAGCGTATAAGCCTAAAGTATGTGTTTTATTTGGACAATAGGTGACCATTAGTCTACCCTGGAACAGAACAGAATATAAATAATATGGAGTACTATATAGTTAGCTTATTCGGTACTTATTCTGTAAAAATGTATATCAATAGAGTATAATCAGTGATAAATGGAGCATTGACCTCTGAGTGGTCAATCATTTAGGGCCATTGTTCTTAATACTCAAATTGTCCCTAATTTCATTCTACGTTTTATTCCATTCTATGTCACCGTTGTAGTGTTTGATATTCAGCTTGTATTAAATGTAGATCGATGGAACATGCTGGCCTTCGGTTCTGTGTTTTACCAGCTGGAAAATTAATTCATATCACCTTTATGCATTGTGATTTACACCTACTAATTCTTCAAGCCCCGAGCAATTGAGAGGTGTTAGATTTCCGTCATTTTCATCACCTTAAAAAAAAATAAAAAAATAGACCGCCTCATTATCGGCAGATAGGCACATAAACTGTGAACAAAATGTAGGAGCAAACTACTCATATTCTCGGTAATTGGGGCTGAATATTTTTTTCAGGGTTCAATTACGTACTCAATTACATACTTTCATGGATGCTAGGATTTTGTTGTTAAATTGATACCGCTGTTTCTGTTCTGCTTGATGTATAAATCGAATGCAAACAAGCTCTCTTTTAGTAATCATAAATAATCTTATTGGTACTGTTGGAATGGGGATTAATCTATAGTATATTTAGTATATAGTATAGTAGCCTATATAGTATAGTTTATTATATTATAGTATAGCGTAGTACAGTATAGTACAGTAAAGTAAAGTATAATATTGTATTGTATTGTACAGTACAATACAATATAGTAGAGTATGTTACAGTACAGAATAGCATACTACAGTATATTATATTATAGTATATTATAGTACAGTGCAGTATACTGTATTGTAGTGTATTATAGTATAGTATTGCATTGTATAGTATGGTAGTATATTAGTATATTAGCATATTATATTAGCATATTATAGTATTGCATAGGTTTATGGTATAGTAGGCATAATCTACAATAGATTATAGATTTGAAGATTGTAGATTATTTAATAGTAGATTTATTATAGTATTTTCCAGAGCCATATGTGAGCCATATATTTAGAGAGTTGGGACAATTTATCTGTTCCAGATCCATATATTTAGAGAGTTGGGACAATTTATCTGTTCTAGATCCATATGTTTAGAGATTTGGGACAACATTTTTCTAATTCTAGATATTCAGTTACTTAGCGTTGTTTAAAAATTCTTATGGATCAGACCTTTTCGCCTAAAATGACATTCCCAAATCTAACTGCCTGTAGCTCCGGACCTGAAGCAAGGATATGCATATTCTTGATACCATTTGAAAGGAAACAATTTGACATTTGTGGAAATGTGAAATGAATGTAGGAGAATATAACACATTAGATCTGGTAAAAGATAATACAAAGAAAAAACCATGCGTTCTTTCAAAACATTTTGTGTGCCATCTTCTTTGAAATGCAAGAGAAAGGCCATAATGTATTATTCCAGCCCAAGCGCAATGTATATTTTGGCCACTAGATGGCAGCAGTGTATGTGTAAAGTTTATACTGATCCAATGAATCATTGCATTTCTGTTCAACATTTTGTATCAAGACTGCCCAAATGTGCCTAATTGGTTTATTAATAACTTTAAGTTCATAACTGTGCACTCTTCTCAAACAATAGCATGGTATTCTTTCACTGTAATAGCTACTGTAAATTGGACAGTGCAGTTAGATTAACAAGAATTTAAGCTTTCTGCCAATATCAGATATGTCTATGTCCTGGGAAATGTTCTTGTTACTTACAACCTCATGCTAATCGTATTAGCCTACGTTAGTGTAACTGATGTGAAATGACTAGCTAGTTAGCGGTGGTGCACGCTAATAGCGTTTCAATCGGTGACGTCACTCGCTCTGAGGCCTTGAAGTAGTTGTTCCCCTTGCTCTGCAAGGGCAGTGGCTTTTGTGGCGCGATGGGTAACAATGCTTCGAGGGTGGCTGTTGTCAATGTGTGCAGAGGGTCCCTGTTTCGAGCCCAGGTAGGGGCGAGGAGAGGGACGGAAGCTATACTGTTACATTAGCTCAACCGTTCCGAGGGGGACCCACCAATTCTGTAGAGGTTAAATATTCTCCACGTTATGTTAATGGGGAACTAACATGGCTGCCATACAATGTTGGAGTGTCATGTAAATGCATCATAATGCAAAAACCCAACTCTCTAAATACACAGCTCTCGTCTGTCCTGTACCAAATGCCCTCAGTTCAGTTGTAGCGTTATGAACCCTGTGAGTGGTCCTATTAAATTCAGGGGAAAACATTTAGACACTTCCTGCTACCTGCCTCCTTGGCGTTGCCATGGAAATTGGACATTTAGAGGCACAAATAAAATACCAGATGGTGTGGGTCCACAAAATGATCAGCTTTGTTCAGCAGCCACCCATACCTCAAGAGAAATAAAGATACATATTTATTAGGATTATGTCATGCTGTTGATATTTCAAATTATCATTTAGACTACTAAAGTATTTCATATCTCTGGATTCCTTTTGTTCATAGCTCATTTTACATGTCATTTTATGTAGGTTTAAATGACGCACTCAAGGTTAGGCCACACGGCTGGCTGATCGAGAGGTCTTTAACTACTGTATATAATTAAATATTAGAACTCTAGAACTAGAGTTGAGACCTATCTAATTAAATATTAGAACTCTAGAACTAGAGTTGAGACCTATCTAATTAAATATTAGAACCCTAGAACTAGAGTTCAGACCTATATAATTAAATATTAGACCTAGAGTTCAGACCTATAGAATTAAATATTAGACCTAGAGTTCAGACCTATAGAATTAAATATTAGAACTCTAGAACTAGAGGTGAGACCTATCTAATTAAATATTAGAACTCTAGAACTAGAGTTCAGACCTATGGAATTAAATATTAGAACTCTAGAACTAGAGGTGAGACCTATCTAATTAAATATTAGAACTCTAGAACTAGATTTCAGACCTATGGAATTAAATATTAGACCTAGAGTTCAGACCTATAGAATTAAATATTAGAACTCTAGAACTAGTGTTGAGACCTATATAGTTAAATATTATTACTCTAGAACTATAGTTCAGACCTATATAATTAAATATTAGAACTCTACAACTAGAGTTGAGACCTATATAGTTAAATATTATTACTCTAGAACTAGAGTTCAGACCTATGGAATTAAATATTAGACCTAGACTTCAGACCTATATAATTAAATATTAGAACTCTAGAACTAGAGGTGAGACCTATCTAATTAAATATTAGAACTCTAGAACTAGAGTTCAGACCTATATAATTAAATATTAGACCTAGAGTTCAGACCTATATAATTAAATATTATTACTCTAGAACTAGAGTTCAGACCTATGGAATTAAATATTAGACCTAGACTTCAGACCTATATAATTAAATATTAGAACTCTAGAACTAGAGGTGAGACCTATCTAATTAAATATTAGAACTCTAGAACTAGAGTTCAGACCTATGGAATTAAATATTAGACCTAGAGTTCAGACCTATCTAATTAAATATTAGAACTCTAGAACTAGAGTTCAGACCTATATAATTAAATATTAGACCTAGAGTTCAGACCTATATAATTAAATATTAGAACTCTAGAACTAGAGTTCAGACCTATGGAATTAAATATTAGACCTAGAGTTCAGACCTATAGAATTAAATATTAGAACTCTAGAACTAGAGTTGAGACCTATATAGTTAAATATTATTACTCTAGAACTATAGTTCAGACCTATATAATTAAATATTAGAACTCTAGAACTAGAGGTGAGACCTATCTAATTAAATATTAGAACTCTAGAACTAGAGTTGAGACCTATATAGTTAAATATTATTACTCTAGAACTATAGTTCAGACCTATATAATTAAATATTAGAACTCTACAACTAGAGTTGAGACCTATATAGTTAAATATTATTACTCTAGAACTATAGTTCAGACCTATATAATTAAATATTAGAACTCTACAACTAGAGTTTAGACCTAAATATTTTAATTAAATATTATAACTTTATTACTAGAGACTGGAACTACAGAATGACATTAAAACTCTCGAACTAGAGACTAAAACTACAGTGATAGAACCAGAGAACGACATAGGACTGATAATCAGAGACCCTAATAGAAGACATAAAAGGCGATATTTACTGTCAAGCTAACAGACGTCATGTATTGCAACAGTGAAATCCGTAGCATTTCCAGTAAGTGGCATATGAGTCAGTTGCGTGGTATCTGAGCTATGAGTGTACTTCTACTCTCTGCTGATTGAAAGATGTAATTAATCTCTATTACTAATTAGTGACTGACAGTCCCATGAGGCTCCATTATGAGGCCCCTGTTTGTCAGGATGTCAAAGACAAAGACCGCTCACATTGACACGACATAGATGGAAACGTTCCCTTTCCCTTTTCTCAAGTTAAAACAAACCCCAACTGTTCTTTCTTATTCAATAGTTCTCAAACATTAGGCTTAAAGTAAACACCATAAAGTGAGAATAAGTGTGCTTCCTTTGTTGAAAGCCAGACAAGCGTTATCAAGGGTTGTGTGAAGATGAATATGCCTTACATTACAGTGTAATAGTGTTTTGAAACCTGGTGGAAGTGTAGGCTATTAGTAGCAGTCGTTATAATGACCTGAGTGATAGCATTAATCAGACAACTGCACAACCTTCAGTACCTCTGTGTGTGTATGAGTTAGTGTGTGTGTGTGTGTGTGTGTGTGTATGTGTGTGTGTGTGTGTGTGTGTGTGTGTGTGTGTGTGTGTGTGTGTGTGTGCGATAGTGCACTGTAAAAAGTCATTAGATCCGCTAACAATTCTTTTTTTTTTTGTGGAAACCCGCGACCTAGAACCATATGAGTAACCCAACTCAAAGGACAACATGTTCTTGTGTTACAGCCTGAATTCAAAATGGATGAAATATATATTTTTCTCGCCCCATAATGACAAAGTGAAAACATGTTGTTAGAAATAATAAATATCCATAAATATCTAATTTACATAAATATTCACAACCCTGAGTCTGTACATGTTAGAATCACCCTTTTGCAGAGTCTTTCTGGGTAAGTCTGAGAGTTTTCCACACCTGGATTGTACAATATTTGCCCATTATTCTTTTCAACATTCTTCAAGCTCTGTCAATATAAGGGCACAAGGCGAGACCCAGATGCAGACAAGGCATGACCTGGTACTCATAATGTCCCCTCGCTGTGTTGAATGCCGTATTCCACTCATCTCCTTCGCATATCCGAACCTGGTGGTAAACAGTCCCGAAGGTCCAGCTTGGAAAAAAATGGTGGCCCCCTGGAGAGGTTCAAATCGCCGAGTAGAGGAACTATAGGGGGTAACGATTCTTAACCGTAATGTCATTTAGACCCCGGTGGTCAATGAATATTCAGAGGAAAACATTTAGACACTTATGAACCCTGTGAGTGGTCCTATTAAATTCAGGGGAAAACATTTAGACACTTCCTGCTACCTGCCTCCTTGGCGTTGCCATGGAAATTGGACATTTAGAGGCACAAATGAAATACCAGATGGTGTGGGTCCACAAAATGATCAGCTTTGTTCAGCAGCCACCCATACCTCAAGAGAAATAAAGATACATATTTATTATGATTATGTTATGCTGTTGATATTTCAAATGATAATTCTTCTCCACAAAGAAAATCCCTGCACCGGCAGGAGATGCAGACGGACGGCCCCAGTAGCCAGAGACTCCTTTATGTACTCCTCCTCCATGGCCTTGGTCTCCGGCCCGGATAGAGAATATAGCCTACCATGAGGTGCAGGAGGATAGTGCAGGAGAAGAGAAGTACCAAGTGCCTTGCTGAAGACCTCCAGGAGGTGGTGGTACTCTGTGGGGATGGCAGAGAAATCCGAGACTTGACTTAAGCCCTGAGGAGACCATCTCAGGGAAGGCTGCAGTGCTTTGAGTTAATGGGAATGGAAGAACGGACTCCAACCCAGGATTGATCTTGTGGTCCAGTGAATAACGGGGTTGTGATTTTTGAGCCAAGAAAATCCCAAAACAGGAACATGGGGGGAATCAATGAGGAGAAGCTGTATAGCCTCACTGTGATTTCCTGAAACCCGTGGATTAACAGGAACAGTGGATAACTCTGCCAATGAAGCGGCCGTCCAGTGCTCTAGCGTCCATGGGAACAGAGAGGAGTTGAGTGGGGACTTCATAAAGCAGGGTAGCATCCATAAAACTCTCCTCCACCCCCAGAGTCAATGAGCACCCGGAGAGATTTAGACTGGTCTCCCCACAGCAGTATCACAAAAAAAGGAGTGCGGTTGATGGGATTTAGAGGATTGCCAGTCTGGCTCACCAGAGTACTTGTACCTACTACAGAAATAAGTCTCTTAACCGGGCAGGTGGCTACATAATGTCCCGCAGCCCCACAGTACAGACAACTGTTGGAATTTAGCCCATGTGAACGTTCCCTAGGCAATAATATAGCTCTGCCCAGTTGCATATCTTCCAGAGTATCTGACTCACCTGTCGCCAATGATTCTCGAGGGAGCTCGGGTGGCTTCGGATCCTTTTGGAAAAACAGTCTTCGGGGACTTCCGGATTCCTACGAAGGTGAGCGAGCCACTGCGGATGAACGAGGGTGACCTCGGCCAGACCTCCTCCCACTCCTGCCTTCCCTTAGACGTCCATGAAGTCTAATGATGAGGGAGATGAGGGTGACCTCGGCCAGACCTCCTCTCACTCCTGCCTTCCCTTAGACGTCCATCAATACTAATGATGAGGGACGATGAGGGAATCGAGGTCCTCTGGTAATTTCAGAGCAGCTAGATCATCTTTTACATCCTCAGATAATCTGTGAAGAAAGATATCGAAAAGAGACTCCGGATTCCAGGCACTCTCGGCGGCCAACGTGCGAAAGTCAACAGTCAGCCACACTACGGGAGTCTTGACGTAATTCAAGATGTTTTCGGGCCGCCTCTCTCCCAGATACCGGAGAAAGGAACACCTTCCTCACCTCTTCCATGAAATCCTCCAGATGACGACAAATGTCGGATTGCTGCTCCCAAACTGCCGTAGCCCAGGAGAGCACCCTTCCCGACATTAGCGTAATAAGATACGCTATCTTTAATCGGTCCGAAGGAAACGAAGATGGCTGTAGCTCAAAAATAAGGGAGCACTGAGAATCACAACCCCGGCAGGTACCAGGATCCCCAGAATTTCGCTCCGGAGGTGGTAAGCGGGGTTCCTTAATAGCCTTAAACCCTTGGTCATGGCATTCCGTCAGGGAACGAAGCCCTTCCAAAAGTTCCTGTAGTAACTCTTCATGCCTCCCAATGGTGGCTCCCTGCAGGGAGACAGCGTGGCGGAGCTGGTCCCAGTCTGCTGAGTCTGTCATGGCCAGTTTGTACTATAAGGGCACAAGGCGAGACCTAGATGCAGACACGGGAGGCAGATGGTTTGAGTCTTGATATTTAATTAACAACCCAAAGGGAAGGCAGAGAATGGTCGTGGACAGGCAAAATATCAAAACCAGTTGAGAGTCCAGGAGGTACAGAGGTGCAGGCAGGCTCAAGGTCAGGGCAGGCAGAATGGTCAGGCAGGCGAGTACGGAGTCCAAAAAACAGACAAGGGTCAAAACCGTGAGGACTAGCAAAAGAGAATAGAAGGAGGAGTACGGGAAAAACGCTGGTTGACTTGAAAAACATACAAGACGAATTGGCACAGAGAGAATCAGGAATCACAGCGATATATACACCACATATAATAAGCGACACACAGTCAAATTGGTTGTTGATCATTGCCAGACAACCATTTTCAAGTCTTGCCATAGATTTTCAAGCAGTTTTAAGTCAAAACTGTAACTTGGCCATTCATGAACATTCACTGTCATCTTGGTAAGCATCTCCACTGTATATTTGGCCTTGTGTTTTAGGTTCTTGTCCTGCTGAAAGGTGAATTCATCCCCAGTGTCTGGTGGAAAGCAGATTGAACCAGGTTTTCCTCTAGGATTTTGCCTGTGCTTAGCTCCATTTCATTTATTTTTTATCCTGAAAAACTCCCCATTCCTTAACGATTACAAGCAAACCCATAACATGATGCAGCCACCACTAGGCTTGAAAATATGGAGAGTGGTACTCAGTAATGTGTTGTATTTGTCACGCCTGCTCCCGCTCTCGCTCTCTGGCACTCAAGGGCGCCAGGCTGCCCTTCATGACGCACACTTGTCACCATCATTACACGCAGCTGCGCAATATTGGACTCATGTAAACTCCATTGCTTTGTTGATTACCCCAGTTGTATCTGTCTGTTCCTCCGTCGGTTCCCCCGTGTCAGCATTGATGTTGTTATTTTTCCCCTGTCCAGACGCTGTTCCTGTTATGTTTCATGTCCGTTGTTTATGAAATGTTCACTCCCTGTACTTGCTTCTCGTCTCCAGCTTCCAAATCCCCACAGAATGCTGACACCACTAAAGGAAGCATCAGGGAGTTTGGGATTTTTGTTTTGGTTGGTGACGTCGGGTCCGGGTGCCGTCGCCAATGGAACCGGTGGTGCCTCAGCTCTTCTGGCTCCTCGGTGGGCTCGGCAGGCGCCCACCCCACGTCATCCTTCAGCCGGCCCTTCAGGCTCCCACGCCTCAGCCGGCTCGTCTGGTTCCCACGCCTCTGCCGGCTCGTCTGGCTCCCACGCCTCAGCCGGCTCGTCTGGCTCCCACGCCTCAGCCGGCTCGCCTGGCTCCCACGCCTCAGCCGGCTCGCCTGGCTCCCACGCCTCAGCCGGCTCGCCTGGCTCCCACGCCTCAGCCGGCTCGCCTGGCTCCCACGCCTCATCCGGCTCGCCTGGCTCCCACGCCTCATCCGGCTCGCCTGGCTCCCACGCCTCATCCGGCTCGCCTGGCTCCCACGCCTCAGCCGGCTCGCCTGGCTCCCACGCCTCAGCCGGCTCGCCTGGCTCCCACGCCTCAGCCGGCTCGCCTGGCTCCCACGCCTCATCCGGCTCGCCTGGCTCCCACGCCTCATCCGGCTCGCCTGGCTCCCACGCCTCATCCGGCTCGCCTGGCTCCCACGCCTCAGCCGGCTCGCCGGCTACTATTATTCTGACATTTCACATTCCTACAATAAATTGGTGATCCTAACTGACCGAAGACAGGGCATTTTTACTAGGATTAAATGTCAGGTATTGTGAAAAACTGAGTTTAAATGTATGTAAACTTCCGACTTCAACTGTATACAGCCTCATTATTCAGCAAATATTTTTCTTACTTTTTAACTCTGCATTGTTGAGAATGGACTCGTAAGTAAGCATTTCATGGTAAAGTCTACATCTGTTATATTCAGCACATGCGACCAATACAATTTCATTTGATTGTTGAGCACAGCACTCACATTCCATTAAGCTGCAGCATTACAGGATAATGAATTAGCCTCCGTCATAAAGATTGACGTACATGACCTTGTTGATGGCGGGAACGGCTTTTCTCATTATTGAATGTCAATAGGCTGGACGGCTTTGACATCCGTCCATCATGAGGAATTACCCATCATAGCACAACAAACTGCTTAATACTATTACAGAAATATATTTTGATTTCCTTAAACATGCATACATCATTGTGTAAAAGCCAAACATTTTGGAATTACCCACAATCCTCTAAAAACAGAGACAAGTGGCACTATTAAGTACTTGTAACTTGTAGAAACTTTAGAATTCTATATGAGCACAACACAGCACAATAAATCAAGTGTTTTTCACTCAAAGTGTCTGACTGCTATTTCATTTTATTATTTCAAGTATTACATAATGGAGTCAAGTAATAATTACGTATTTAATATATTTTACATTGACTTTAGAATAATAATAATAATCATAACTTGTAAAAATCTATAATTTTAGATTAGCAGAACACACGTAAATAAAGTTATATTTACTCAATAACCTAATATTTGTTAAGAACTCAAAAACATTAAGTGATAGAACACCTGATTGACTAGTGAGTATCACTTATATGATATGATGTGAGTTCTACAGGCAGTTGGAGAGGTTTAAGTAACCACTACTCAATTGCTTTAATGGGTTAGACAATTACTTTTTATAATGTGTACATGTGTGATAATTATTGTGTTATTGATCAAAATGAGACTAATCAATACAAGTTTCCTGGGTTCCTCTTTTAGTACTGATTTTATAATCTAGCAAATATTTAAGTGCAACAATTAAAATGAATCAAACAATGTAATTCCACCTAAGAGAGAGCATGACGCTAGTTGCGTTTGGATTATATAGCATGAGCTGCTATAGAAATCTGGCAGGGTAATGGGTTAAGATAGGTTAGCATGGTTACGGTAGGTTAACAGGGTATAGAGTTAAGATAGGTTAGCAGGGTAAAGGGTTAAAATAAGTTAGCAGGGTTAAGATAGGTTGACGGCTTGACTTATTCATTTTTAGCTCCTAGTTGCGGAAAACAGTAAATGGTTAAGTTGTCAGCATTGTTGAGTGTCTGTCCAAAGAGATGACAACTCACAACAAGCCCTGCATCCCCATAAATGATCATCCCCAAATCATCCCCCCGTGTTACGGAGTGGAAAGTTTCCCTGACGCGTGACAGTTCTGCCACATCAGTCTTACTGCCTTCATCCACATTTGATGTCTTGTATGAATATACACTGTATGTATCATCGTCTAAAAAAAACAACTTTTGGTAGGTTGTTTGTCGAAGAGCAATTGCACAAAATACACATTTTGCATAGGGTATACAGTAAAGGTTAATGCAATCCTTTTGTTAGCGTATAAAACAATCTATTATGGATTTGATTCGACTTTAATTAAGAGTAGAATCATGCTCTGTGATGTCTGACATTGACTGAAGTAATTCAGGGAATTTTTTATGTGATTGACAGGGCTGGTGATGAAGCCGAGTGTAATGATGGGTGTCTAGAGTTATGTTGGGACAGGAGAGATGGGTGGGCAACGTGCAACCGATTGGTGTCATGACTTGACGAAGGGAACTTCCAGTTTCTTGTAGTGTGATCAAAACGTCTAACCTAGGAGCAATGGTGGGCCCTTTATGGACCATATAGACACGGATGAGGATACACATACTTTGGGGCGGCAGGTAGCCTAGTTCAAGGGGCCGAATACTTTCGCAAGACACTGTACATACAGAACTACATACAGAACTAAATACAGAACTACATACAAAACTAAATACAGAACATCAATAGACAAGAATAGCTCATGGACAGAACTAAATACAGAACTAAATACATTTGAATAGGAGAAAAGAAAGAATCGTCTTCACTTTAAACTGTGGCTTTCCGTGTGTTTTGAAGGAACCACAGATCTGGTTCTACAGAGTTTTCCAGCAGCAGGTGTTACTAAGGGTTGCTACGGGTGATTCATTCTAATCCAATCAGTGTTTATTTCAATGATAGTAAACACACCTTTATTATGTCTGAAAGCGTTATAAGACATGTTTGCCAGGGTGAGAAATAGCTGGGTGTTTTGTATTCAAAACATCATTATATCTAGTCCTTACGTTGAGATAGCACTTAAGCACACGCGTCTATCTCGTTGTGTCATTCTGGGTCAATCCAAAATGTCAGTTACATACGGTACTGAGCCCTTAGCGATAGCTAAAACGACTGTCAGTCAGTGTGGTGTGTGTGTAGTGTAGACAGATCGTGGTTGTTTTAATGGCAGTGATGGACATGTTTTGATATGTCTGAATGGTGTTAGTCTGATCACAAGTCTTTGCCTTTATACTTTATACTTGAGCTTATTGTCAACTGAAGACACTGTGCCTGTGGAGATGGAATACTCATCAACAAACACACAGACACAATCAAATCCAATGATTATTTCGCTGAACATTTAAGAATAGATTCTTCCAGATTTGTCCAAAGTGGCATATATATGTATATATATATTTTTTTTCATCGTTCATTACACTTTAATTAAAGACGCACTCCAGGGCCCTTAAGCACAACTAATTCGTAACATATAGTACGAATTGGAAAATTAAAACAGACAAAATAAAAATGTTGCAGGTCATAGCATATCATAGGAAACGGATGAGGTAGAGCACAATCTGATGGGGGAAAAAAGGGACCGCCTTTTGGCTCCTGGGCAACACCTACTGGCTGAAATTCTACACAAATTCCATGATGCATCTTTAAAACCTGTTCTTCTGATTCATAAAACCAATCAATTGCAATCTGGGTCTGACTAGCAGCACCCTATAATTGGTTAGAGCTGCTGTCCTTTTCTCTAGTACCCTGGAGCCTATGACTGCAGACTAAACAGGTGTCAGGCGAAGAAACAGGCCCTTCCAGTCTGTAAAGCAGCTAACGAGCTCCCCGGGTCGTGCCAACCTGTAATTATTACATCATTTAGGTTGTAAATCACACCCACTCTTGACATGGTATCATCACATCCACAGCGGCAATTTCAGAGCTACAAATCTAGCTGGACATGTGGTGGAGGAGGGGCCTGTCTCGCGTGATGCTATGCCACAAGGTATAACGACAGGCAGGATTAATGGGATGGTATGGGGTATGGAACCTGCCCGGGGAACTTAGCTTAAAGAACTAATGTCTTAAATAATGCCACTTTTATAATGTTTACATATCCTACATTACTCATCTCATATGCATATACTGTATTCTATATCATCTACTGTATCTTGCCTCCCGGCCATCGCTCATCCATTGAAACTCAGCAAAAAAAGAAACATCCTCTCACTGTCAACTGCGTTTATTTTCATCAAACTTAGCATGTATAAATATTTGCATGAACATAACAAGATTCAACAACTGAAACATAAACTGAACAAGTTTAACAGACGTGTGACTAACAGAAATGGAATACTGTGTCCCTGAACAAAGGGGGGGGGGGGGGGTCAAAAGTAACCGTCAGTATCTGGTGTGGCCACCAGCTGCATTAAGTACTGCAGTGCATCTCCTCCTCATGGACTGCACCAGATTTGCCAGTTCTTGCTGTGAGATGTTACCCCACTCTTCCACCAAGGCACCTGCATGTTCCTGGACATTTCTGCGGGGAATGGCCCTTGCCCTCACCCTCCAATCCAACAGGTCCCAGACGTGCTCAATGGGATTGAGATCCGGGCTCTTCGCTGGCCATGGCAGAACACTGACATTTCTGTCTTGCAGGAAATCATGTACAGAACCAGCAGTATAGCTGGTGGCATTGTCATGCTGCAGGGTCATGTCAGGATGAGCCTGCAGGAAGGGTACCACATGAGGGAGGAGGATGTCTTCCCTGTAACACACAGCTTTGAGATTGCGTGCAATGACAACAAGCTCAGTCCGATGATGCTGTGACACACCGCCCCAGACCATGAAGGACCCTCCACCTCCAAATCAATCCCGCTCCAGAGTACAGGCCTCGGTGTAACGTTCATTCCTTCGACGATAAACGTGAATCTGACCATCACCTCTGGTGAGACAAAACCGCAACTCGTCAGTGAAGAGCACTTTTGCCAGTCCTGTCTGGTCCAGCGACTGTGGGTTTGTGCCCATAGGCGACGTTGTTGCCGGTGATGTCTGGTGAGGACCTGCCTTACAACAGGCCTACAAACCCTCAGTCTAGCCTCTCTCAGCCTATTGCGGACAGTCTGAGCACTGATGGAGGGATTGTGCATTCCTGGCGTAACTCGGGCAGTTGTTGTTGCCATCCTGTACCTGTCCCGCAGGTGTGATGTTCGGATGTACCAATCCTGTGCAGGTGTTGTTACACGTGGTCTGCCACTGCGAGGACGATCAGCTGTCGCACTGTCTTAGGCAACTCACAGTACAGACATTGCAATGTATTGCCCTGGCCACATCTGCAGTCCTCATGCCTCCTTGCAGCATGCCCAAGGCACATTCACGCAGATGAGCAGGGACCCTGAGCATCTGTCTTTTGGTGTTTTTCAGAGTCAGTAGAAAGGCCTCTTTAGTGTCCTAAGTTTTCATAGCTGTGACCTGAATTGCCTACCGTCTGTAAGCTAGTGTCTTAACCACCATTCCACAGGTGCATGTTCATTAAATGTTTATGGTTCATTGAACAAGCATGGGGAAGCAGTGTTTAAACCCTTTTACAATGGAGATCTGTGAAGTTATTTGGATTTTGATGAATTATCTTTGAAAGACAGGGTCCTTTATGTAGAGTTTATTTACATGTACATACTCTTATTCATCCCTTTACATTTGTGTGTTTAAGGTAGTCGTGAATTTGTTGGTTATTACTGCATTGTCGGAACTAGAAGCACAAGTATTTATCTACATTCGCATTAACATCTGCTAACCGTGTGTATGTGACCATTAACATCTGCTAACCGTGTGTATGTGACCATTAACATCTGCTAACCGTGTGTATGTGACCATTAACATCTGCTAACCGTGTGTATGTGACCATTAACATCTGCTAACCGTGTGTATGTGACCATTAACATCTGCTAACCGTGTGTATGTGACCATTAACATCTGCTAACCGTGTGTATGTGACCATTAACATCTGCTAACCATGTGTATGTGACCATTAACATCTGCTAACCGTGTGTATGTGACCATTAACATCTGCTAACCATGTGTATGTGACCATTAACATCTGCTAACCATGTGTATGTGACCATTAACATCTGCTAACCATGTGTATGTGACCATTAACATCTGCTAACCATGTGTATGTGACCATTAACATCTGCTAACCGTGTGTATGTGACCATTAACATCTGCTAACCATGTGTATGTGACCATTAACATCTGCTAACCATGTGCATGTGACCATTAACATCTGCTAACCATGTGTATGTGACCATTAACATCTGCTAACCGTGTGTATGTGACCATTAACATCTGCTAACCATGTGTATGTGAGAATTAACATCTGCTAACCGTGTGTATGTGACCATTAACATCTGCTAACCGTGTGTATGTGACCATTAACATCTGCTAATCGTGTGTATGTGACCATTAACATCTGCTAACCATGTGTATGTGACCATTAACATCTGCTAACCATGTGTATGTGACCATTAACATCTGCTAACCATGTGTATGTGACCATTAACATCTGCTAACCGTGTGTATGTGACCATTAACATCTGCTAACCATGTGTGTGTGACCATTAACATCTATTGGCCATGCCAGACCAAATACTTGTTTGCAGTCACAACTCTGAAAAACAGACACTCTCACTTTTGGCTCAGACCTTGACTGAGAGTTGATTAGTTGAGGACGTTGTCTGTTATACCAGCAGGTTTGCGTGGCTTTTAAAGCAGACTTACCACTAATTAAGTCAATGCTAAAAGATTTTTTAGCCAAAGCCACTTTGTGCGTTATGTTCACTGTGGTGGGGTGTAAAAATACCACAGCTATTACTGCATCATATCTAGCTGATGATTAATAAACATTGATGAGAAGCCTTCTCTTCCCCTGCCAACGCCTCTCCTGCACACTCCAACGTTAAAGTGGCAATCTGGGATTTGAAAAAACAAAGCAAGCACATTTTTTGTTGTTGTAATCAGCTGAGGGATGGGTTTGGAGAAATATAACCACTCACAAATTCATAGACGGAACTGTGGTTGCCAGGACTGACTATCCATGCGATGTATTATTATTTATTAATATTTGTATTATTGTACAGAGTATTTGGGGTTATGTTGGGGGTAGGACATTTGAATATAGCTCATGAGGCATTATAAGTTATATTCTTCAAGAATCAATGGCTATACATCGTTCATTTAAAAGTCCAAAAACGGATGTACCAATCCCGGATTGCCCCTTTAAACTGACACACTTACCCATTAGCGCTTCTTCCCTACATCACAGACAGACAGACAGACAGACAGACAGACAGACAGACAGACAGACAGACAGACAGACAGACAGACAGAGATGATAAAGACAGACAGAGAGAATCAACACTCGACAGCAGGTTTCGTCCGATGTGATCGCGTATCTCTTGTTTGTGTTCTGTTGCTGCATTGCTATTTAAAGGGACCGGCCTGTTTCTCAGTTCCTTGTTCTCTTTTTCCATTCCTCTGGCCTATAAGGGCCTTGTTATATTCTATATCTTGTGTATAGAAAACACTGACAATGATGCTCGTCCTTTGATGCACGTACAAGACGGAAGTCTAAATCTTTGGCCATTTTTTGATGATCTGATTTAACCATGATCTAAAACAGGAAGTCAAGACAGAAGTAAAATCATTACTTGTACTCCTATCAGATGACCCATAGACTGTATAGGTCTGCCCATGATGAAGATTCAGGGTTAGGGATGGTATAGACCTGTCTACCCATTATGGAGATTCAGGGTTAGGGATGGTATAAATCAAATCAAATCAAATTTATTTATATAGCCCTTCGTACATCAGCTGATATCTCAAAGTGCTGTACAGAAACCCAGCCTAAAACCCCAAACAGCAAGCAATGCAGGTGTAGAAGCACGGTGGCTAGGAAAAACTCCCTAGAAAGGCCAAAACCTAGGAAGAAACCTAGAGAGGAACCAAGCTATGTGGGGTGGCCAGTCCTCTTCTGGCTGTGCCGGGTGGAGATTATAACAAAACATGGTCAAGATGTTCAAATGTTCATAAATGACCAGCATGGTCGAATAATAATAAGGCAGAATAGTTGAAACTGGAGCAGCAGTACTGTCAGGTGGACTGGGGACAGCAAGGAGTCACCATGTCAGGTATTCCTGGGGCATGGTCCTAGGGCTCAGGTCCTCCGAGAGAGAGAAAGAAAGAGAGAATTAGAGAGAGCATATGTGGGATGGCCAGTCCTCTTCTGGCTGTGCCGGGTGGAGATTATAACAGAACATGGCCAAGATGTTCAAATGTTCATAAATGACCAGCATGGTCGAATAATAATAAGGCAGAACAGTTGAAACTGGAGCAGCAGCACAGCCAGGTATAGACCTGTCTACCCATGATGGAGATTCAGGGTTAGGGATGGTATAGACCTGTCTGCCCATGATGGAGATTCAGGGTTAGGGATGGTATAGACCTGTCTACCCATGATGAAGATTCAGGGTTAGGGATGGTATAGGCCTGTCTACCCATGATGGAGATTCAGGGTTAGGGATGGTATAAGCCTGTCTACCCATGATGAAGATTCAGGGTTAGGGATGGTATAGACCTGCCTACCCATGATGGAGATTCAGGGTTAGGGATGGTATAGCCCTGCCTACCCATGATGGAGATTCAGGGTTAGGGATGGTATAGACCTGTCTACCCATGATGGAGATTCAGGGTTAGGGATGGTATAGCCCTGCCTACCCATGATGGAGATTCAGGGTTAGGGATGGTATAGACCTGCCTACCCATGATGAAGATTCAGGGTTAGGGATGGTATAGACCTGCCTGCCCATGATGGAGATTCAGTGTTAGGGATGGTATAGACCTGCCTACCCATGATGGAGATTCAGGGTTAGGGATGGTATAGACCAGCCTACCCATGATGGAGATTCAGAGTTAGGGATGGTATAGACCTGCCTACCCATGATGGAGATTCAGGGTTAGGGATGGTATAGACCTGCCTACCCATGATGGAGATTCAGGGTTAGGGATGGTATAGACCAGCCTACCCATGATGGAGATTCAGGGTTAGGGATGGTATAGACCTGCCTACCCATGATGGATATTCAGGGTTAGGGATGGTATAGACCTGCCTGCCCATGATGGAGATTCAGTGTTAGGGATGGTATAGGCCTGTCTACCCATGATGAAGATTCAGGGTTAGTGATGGTATAGACCTGTTTTCCCATGTTGGAGATTCAGGGTTAGGGATGGTATAGACCTGCCTACCCATGATGAAGATTCAGGGTTAGGGATGGTATAGACCTGCCTGCCCATGATGGAGATTCAGGGTTAGGGATGGTATAGGCCTGTCTACCCATGATGGAGATTCAGGGTTAGGGATGGTATAGACCTGCCTGCCCATGATGGAGATTCAGGGTTAGGGATGGTATAGACCTGCCTGCCCATGATGGAGATTCAGGGTTAGGAATGGTATAGACCTGTCTACCCATGATGGAGATTCAGGGTTAGGGATGGTATAGACCTGCCTGCCCATGATGGAGAATCAGGGTTAGGGATGGTATAGGCCTGTCTACCTATGATGGAGATTCAGGGTTAGGGATGGTATAGGCCTGTCTACCTATGGTGGAGATTCAGGGTTAGGGATGGTATAGCCCTGCCTACCCATGATGGAGATTCAGGGCTAGGGATGAACCAGGATGTGGACATGAAGCTAGGCTTAGTTAGGGTTAGATTTAACATGAGCACAGCTGCACCCAGGCTGGAATGGAGCTCCACCCCCAATAGGGTGAGACAGGTGAGAGGGTGAGACAGGTGAGAGGGTGAGCAAGGAGAGATGGTGAGACGCGGGAGAGGGTGAGACAGGAGAAAGGGTGAGATGGTGTGCCAGGGGAAAGGGTGAGACAGGAGAGAGGGTGAGAGGGTGAGACAGGGGAGAGGGTGAGACAGGAGAGAGGGTGAGAGGGTGAGACAGGGGAGAGGGTGAGACAGGTGAGACAGGGGAGAGGGTGAGACAGGAGAGAGGGTGAGAGGGTGAGACAGGGGAGATGGTGAGACAGGGGAGAGGGTGAGAGGGTGAGACAGGGGATATGGTGAGACAGGGGAGAGGGTGAGACAGGTGAGACAGGGGAGAGGGTGAGACAGGAGAGAGGGTGAGAGGGTGAGACAGGAGAGAGGGTGAGACAGGAGAGAGGGTGAGAGGGTGAGACAGGGGACAGGGTGAGAGGGTGAGACAGGGGAGAGGGTGAGACAGGTGAGACAGAGGAGAGGGTGAGACAGGAGAGAGGGTGAGACAAGGAGAAAGGGTGAGCCAGGAGAGAGGGTGAGACAGGGGAGAGGGTGAGACAGGAGAGAGGGTGAGAGGGTGAGACATGGGAGAGGGTGAGACAGGAGAGAGGGTGAGACAGGAGAACGGGTGAGACAGGAGAGAGGGTGAGAGGGTGAGACAGGGGAGAGGGTGAGACAGGTGAGACAGAGGAGAGGGTGAGACAGGAGAGAGGGTGAGACAGGAGAAAGGGTGAGATGGTAGAAAGGGTGAGAGGGTGAGACAGGGGAGAGTGTGAGACAGGTGAGGCAGGGGAGAGTTTGAGACAGGAGAGAGGGTGAGCGAGGAGAGAGGGTGAGCCAGGAGAGAGGGTGAGACAGGGGAGAGGGTGAGACAGGAGAGAGGGTGAGAGGGTGAGACAGGGGAGAGGGTGAGACAGGAGAGAGGGTGAGACAGGAGAACGGGCGAGACAGGAGAGAGGGTGAGAGGGTGAGACAGGGGAGAGGGTGAGAGGGTGAGACAGGGGAGAGGGTGAGACAGGTGAGACAGAGGAGAGGGTGAGACAGGAGAGAGGGTGAGACAGAAGAAAGGGTGAGAAGGTAGAAAGGGTGAGAGGGTGAGACAGGGGAGAGGGTGAGAGGGTGAGACAGGGGAGAGGGTGAGACAGGTGAGACAGGGGAGAGGGTGAGACAGGAGAGAGGGTGAGCGAGGAGAGAGGGTGAGACAGGGGAGAGGGTGAGCCAGGAGAGAGGGTGAGACAGGGGTGAGGGTGAGACAGATGAGAGGGTGAGACAGGGGAGTGGGTGAGAGGGTGAGACAGGGGAGAGGGTGAGACAGGTGAGACAGGGGAGTGGGTGAGACAGGAGAGAGGGTGAGACAGGAGAGAGGGTGAGACAGATGAGAGGGTGAGACAGGGGAGAGGGTGAGACAGGAGAGACAGGGGAGAGGGTGAGACAGGTGAGACAGGGGAGATGGTGAGACAGGAGAGAGGGTGATCAGGAGAGAGGGTGAGACAGGGGTGAGGGTGATACAGATGAGAGGGTGAGACAGGGGAGTGGGTGAGACAGGTGAGACAGGGGAGAGGGTGAGACAGGTGATAGGGTGAGACAGGAGAGAGTTTGAGACAGGGGTGAGGGTGAGACAGATGAGAGGGTGAGACATGGGAGAGGGTGAGAGGGTGAGACAGATGAGAGGGTGAGACAGGTGAGACAGGAGAGAGGGTGAGCCAGGAGAGAGGGTGAGACAGGGGTGAGGGTGATACAGATGAGAGGGTGAGACAGGGGAGTGGGTGAGAGGGTGAGACAGGGGAGAGGGTGAGACAGGTGAGACAGGGGAGAGGGTGAGACAGGTGATAGGGTGAGACAGGAGAGAGGGTGAGACAGGAGAGAGGGTGAGACAGGGGTGAGGGTGAGACAGATGAGAGGGTGAGACAGGGGAGAGGGTGAGAGGGTGAGACAGGGGAGAGGGTGAGACAGGTGAGACAGGGGAGAGGGTGAGAGGGTGAGACAGGAGAGAGGGTGAGACAGGAGAGAGGGTGAGACAGGTTCTTGGTTGTTTCACTGCAGGTGAAGGTTGATGATGTGAGTTCTGGTAAAGTTCTGAAGACAAGGTTCTCTACTGTGTTATTAATTCACAGACATACCACACACACAGACTACTGTAAGTTATTCATGGCTGTAGGCAGAGGCTTGTTCCACTGCTGTCTAGTCAGGTCTTCGTTGGGTAGCTGTCTTTGGTCTTTTTAGGTGGTATGATTGGGATAAAACACCACCTCATCATCACGTTGTGGTTTCTTTTTTTATCAATGTTAAAACGTGAGGAGGGGTAAAAGCACCTAGCTATCTTAGATATGAAAAGAATTTGCATTTGCCCCAAGTGGGTATTGACTTAGAATGTTGAAAGTAGATAGATCATGAGATATGGTGTGAGAGAGTTAAAAAAAAAAAAATCCAATACCTGTTTCACAACGCTCTCTAATTGCTGCTTTAAGCAGGCGAGGAGAGAACATTTTAATGGCAGGCTTGCAGGTTTAACCAACGTTCAACACTCTCAGCGTCCCAAATGGCACCCTATTCCCTTTCTACAGTGAACAACTTCTTCTGACCAGGACCCATTTAGGAGGCAGCTATCGTTCCAAAAGAGAAGAGCCCGGTATTCCCCCTTTAACCTTATCTACAGTATCTACCTTAAATACAGTATCTACCTTATCTACAGTATCTACCTTATCTACAGTAGCTAACTTATCTACAGTAGCGACCTTATCTACAGTAGCTACCTTATCTACAGTATCTACCTTATCTACAGTATCTACCTTAAATACAGTATCTACCTTATCTACAGTAGCTACCTTATCTACAGTAGCTACCTTATCTACAGTATCTACCTTATCTACAGTATCTACCTTAAATACAGTATCTACCTTATCTACAGTATCTATCTACCTTATCTACAGTAGCTAACTTATCTACAGTAGCGACCTTATCTACAGTAGCTACCTTATCTACAGTATCTACCTTATCTACAGTATCTACCTTATCTACAGTAGCTAACTTACCAGCAGCTCTGTGAATTCCACATGTCACGAGGATACTTAATGTAGTGAAATTATTCTATACATTTTGTATAATGTTGTCTAATGAAAATGAACCCTTAAACATTGTAATCTCTGAAGGTAAATTGAAACTGTAAAGCTGGACTTTGAGCTAATGATCCTTTAGTCTCATGTCTGAATCATGATACACAGTAGAATAGAGTAGAGTAGAAACTACTGGTAGCCAATATTGCTATTAATAATATTAGGGATAATTTATTCAAAGCCCAGCTTTACCGTGTCAATTTACCCTCAGAGATTATAATACTTAAGGGTTCCGTTGTATTTTAAGGGTTCATGTCAAGGGTTCAAGGGTTCCTTTTCATTTTAAGGGCTCATGTCAAGGGTTCAAGGGTTCCTTTTCATTTTAAGGGCTCATGTCAAGGGTTCACTGGTTCCTTTTCATTTTAAGGGCTCATGTCAAGGGTTCACTGGTTCCTTTTCATTTTAAGGGCTCATGTCAAGGGTTCACTGGTTCCTTTTCATTTTAAGGGCTCATGTCAAGGGTTCACTGGTTCCTTTTCATTTTAAGGGCTCATGTCAAGGGTTCACTGGTTCCTTTTCATTTTAAGGGCTCATGTCAAGGGTTCACTGGTTCCTTTTCATTTTAAGGGCTCATGTCAAGGGTTCAAGGGTTCCTTTTCATTTTAAGGGCTCATGTCAAGGGTTCACTGGTTCCTTTTCATTTTAAGGGCTCATGTCAAGGGTTCAAGGGTTCCTTTTCATTTTAAGGGCTCATGTCAAGGGTTCACTGGTTCCTTTTCATTTTAAGGGCTCATGTCAAGGGTTCAAGGGTTAATTTTCAACTCCATTTGGAATTATGTGGTGGTACAGTGTAAATAACCAATCGCAGGTAGAGGGATTTCCAGAGCTTCTATGATATATAAATTACTGAGTTGGTGACTAAATGAAAAAACAAACTGAAGTAATAATTGTCTCAAAACAAACCTCATTAAATAAGCATATAACAAATACCCGGAAGCCTATTGAGATCTCAATTAGCATTTTGGCAACATTTCACTATTCTTTCCCAGAAATGTCATCTTCATCGTTTATACTCCGAGCAGCGCTAATTAATTTTCCCTCTAAACAGGATGATTTTTATTCAAATGAGGTAGGCTTCCTCCTTAGCACACCTGTGCTGCATGAGCTTCTTAATTAAAAGTGGAATCCTGTAAATTTTTACATCCGCAAGCAGACAGTGGTTATGTTACCAAATATTGAGAAAGGTAGCAGTGTGTTAATTAATGTTATAACGAGAGGAGACAACGGGTTCAACGTCAGCTCATTAGCATAAAGTGCAACAACACAAAGCCATACCTGGCTGTGAGTCTCCAATACAGGCTGGCTTCAAATACTCAACACTTTGAGCTCCGCCATATGGGCGGGGTTTGTACTTTTTTTGCACTATTCTATTGGTCCGTCAAGCCAGGCAAGCTCAATCACAGTGTCACATCCTGGCCTTAGTTCCCTTTTTTTGGTCTCTGTTTTAGGTTGGTCAGGGCGTGAGTAGGGGTGGGCATTCTATGTTTTGTTCTATGTTTGTATTTCTATGTGTTGGCCTGGTATGGTTCCCCATCAGAGGCAGCTGTCAATTGTTGTCTCTGATTGAGAACCATACTTAGGCAGCCTGTTTTCGCCCTTGAGTTGTGGGTAGTTGTTTTCTGTCTCTGTATCAGACAGGACTGTTTCGTTTGTTCCGTTTTGTTCTAGTGTTCAGTGTAATTAAAAGACCATGAACACGTACCACGCTACACCTTGGTCCTCTCCTTCTTCCACCAACGACAACCGTTACACACAGATAAAGTACAGATAACGTAATTGAAAAATATGCATTATTTAAGTTAATATTTGGACCCAGGTCTGGTGAGCATCTATCCAATATCCAGTTGTTGGAGGGCTCTCTGGGTAATATAACCTGAACAGTGCTCTGTCATTGTGTTGTACACTGAGGCCTTTATAATACCACTAGGAGCTATTTCAGCCACACCCGTTGCTTATATGTGTATAAAATCGAGCACACAGCCATGCAATCTCCATAGACAAAAACATGGTAGTAGAATGGCCTTACTGAAGAGCTCAGTGACTTTCAACGTGGCACTGTCATAGGATACCATCTTTCCAAGTCAGTTAATCAAATTTCTGCCCTGCTAGAGCTGCCCCGGTCAACTGTAAGTGCTGTTATTGTGAAGTGGAAAATTATAGGAGCAACAACGGCTCAGCCGTGAAGTGGTAGGCCTCACAAGCTCACAGAACGGGACCACCAAGTGCTGAAGCTCATTGTGTGTAAAAATTGTTAGTCCTCGGTTGCGACACGCACTACCGAGTTCCAAACTACCTCTGGACGCAACGTCAGCACAATAACTGTTCATTGGGAGCTTTGTGAGGTGGGTTTCCATGGCATAGCAGCTGCACACAAGCCCAAGATCACCGTGCGCAATGCCAAGCGTTGGCTGGAGTGGTGTAATTCTCGCCACAATTGTGGTGGTGGGGAGGATGGTGGTGGTGATGATGGTGGTGATGGTGATGGTGATTGTGGGGATGGTGGTGGTGGTGATGGGGATTGTGGGGATGGTGGTGGTGGTGATGGTGGTGATGGTGATTGTGGTGATGGTGATGGTGATTGTGGGGATGGTGGTGGTGGTGATGGGGATTGTGGGGATGGTGGTGGTGGTGATGGTGGTGATGGTGATTGTGGTGATGGTGATGGTGATTGTGGGGATGGTGGTGGTGGAGATGGGGATTGTGGGGATGGTGGTGGTGGTGATGGTGATTGTGGTGATGGTGATGGTGATTGTGGGGATGGTGGGGATGGTGATGGTGATTGTGGTGATGGTGATGGTGGTGATGATGGTGGTGGTGATGGTGGTGGTGGTGATGGTGGTGATGGTGATTGTGGGGATGGTGGTGGTAGGCATAGGGGTGATGGGTATTTTTTTAGAGATGAAAGTAGGTGAAGAAGTCTGGTGTTTGTCCATTGACACAGTAAAATGCAGGGCTTGTAGTCAACAAACAGAGTAGGAGTGCTGATCTAGGATCAGGTCCCCATGTCCATGTAATCTTCCCCCACTGTGCATGTTAAGCAGCAGGAGGACCTGGTAGGATGTTCCCAGCCCCACATCCTGCAAATTAGCAGCTCCATTACCATCCATTTCCCTTCTGTAGTTTGGACAGCAGATGGTTGAACATCCTGAAGAGGATGACCACTACCACCACCATCCCCACACAGTGGTTGAACAAGAATGGCCGTCTGGGACGCCTCAGATTCAAAACAACCTAGAGGTAGTTATTACAAGGAAGGATTACCCAAATTCTCCCTGCATGCTCTGTTAAGCTTTGCCTTTGTCGTCTCTCGACTAGTGACAGTCAGAAAAGTGCTCTCAACATGGCCTCTTACAAGTTGTACGACTGAGTCTACTAGGTCTATGTGACTCATTCCTATACCAGGATATTCTGACCTAGTTTAACACAGACACAAATATGTTTCAGGTCCTGGATACTGGTTTGATGTAACAGCTAGATACATCAAACTCAAGTCAAACATCTGTTGTGTCAAAAAGCTGACTGTAAACCAGGCCATCAAGGAGTATAAGTGTATAGTCACTTAACCTAAGTAGGATACAAGACTGCCTGTACAACACAGAGTTAAATCGATGCATTTATAAAATGTTGTAATCATAAGCATATGTACCAAAATCTGTTCTGTTATTTCGAGGCGCGCTAATCACCAAGCAGAAAGCTACATTTCTGTGGTCTCGTCTGTAAAAAAAAAACGTATGAATCTGGAAGGATTTCACAGCTAATAATTCATAAGCGCTTGCTAATCTCACTCTAGGAGTCTAATTAACGCATCATTAAAAGCATAATTCTGATAATTATAATTTCTCACGTTTTAAATGAGAGCGCCACAGAGCTGGGTAGAAAAGGGAAGGATAGGTGTCTAGCTGAGCTGGAGCCAATGTTTGGGGGTGGCTGAAACAGATTCTGAAGTAAAAAAGGGGTGGGAGGGTGAGAAAACAAGCTAGGTTGTGTTTACCAGGCAAGAAAAGCTCAAGAATACAAGGCCTGAACAGAGCAGACGTTTATTGTTTAAGAAGTGGATCAGTCGAAGCAAATGATTCCCAATGTAGCAGAGTGATGCTGTTACCCTAGATTATGCAGATTACTTTTTATTTTTAAGGATTTGTGCAGAGGACTTTTAGTTTGAAGGAGTTGTGCAGAGGACATTCATTTTGAACGATTTGTGCAGAGGACTTTTATTATGAAGGAGTTGTGCAGAGGACATTCACTTTGAAGGAGTTGTGCAGAGGACATTCACTTTGAAGGAGTTGTGCAGAGGACATTCATTTTGAAGGAGTTGTGCAGAGGACATTCATTTTGAAGGAGTTGTGCAGAGGACATTCATTTTGAAGGAGTTGTGCAGAGGACATTCATTTTGAAGGAGTTGTGCAGAGGACATTCATTTTGAAGGAGTTGTGCAGAGGACATTCATTTTGATGGAGTTGTGCAGAGGACATCCATTTTGAAGGAGTTGTGCAGAGGACTGGGTCACTTGTTCACCTCAAGAGGTGATTCATTTATTTTGTATTATTTACATTATATGTGTACTATTTTATCTGCTGTCATTTCGTTGGATGTAAAAGCACTACTGTGTATTAGCTCATGTTTAAAAGTGTTTAATGTCAGGTTTGATAGGGCTTCCTTGGTTGGTTTGGTCCATTTATAATGTCAGGTTTGATAGGGCTTTCTTGGTTGGTTTGGTCCATTCATAATGTCAGGTTTGATAGGGCTTCCTTGGTTGGTTTGGTCCATTTATAATGTCAGGTTTGATAGGGCTTTCTTGGTTGGTTTGGTCCATTCATAATGTCAGGTTTGATAGGGCTTCCTTGGTTGGTTTGGTCCATTTATAATGTCAGGTTTGATAGGGCTTCCTTGGTTGGTTTGGTCCATTTATAATGTCAGGTTTGATAGGGCTTCCTTGGTTGGTTTGGTCCATTTATAATGTCAGGTTTGATAGGGCTTCCTTGGTTGGTTTGGTCCATTTATAATGTCAGGTTTGATAGGGCTTCCTTGGTTGCTTAGGTCCATTTATAATGTCAGGTTTGATAGGGCTTCCTTGGTTGGTTTGGTCCATTTATAATGTCAGGTTTGATAGGGCTTCCGTGGTTGGTTTGGTCCATTTATAATGTCAGGTTTGATAGTGCATCCGTGGTTGGTTTGGTCCAATTGTTTGGTCCTGTTGCTTCTCCTTCTATCGTCCTCTCTCGTCTGCCTATCCCTGGGAGAAGGTACAGTATGTTGTCCTCGGCTCCTCTATTTTTAAGTGTCAAATATGTAAATGCTCTTTAAGTGGGTGTCACGCCCTGACCATAGTTTACTTTGTATTTTCTATGTTTTGATTGGTCAGGGTGTGATCTGAGTGGGCATTCTATGTTTCATGTCTTGTTTGTCTATTTCTATGTTCAGCCTGATATGGTTCTCAGTCAGAGGCAGGTGTTCGTCATTGTCTCTGATTGGGAACCATATTTAGGTAGCCTGGGGTTCACTGTGTGTTTGTGGGTGATTGTTCCTGTCTATGTGTTTTTCACCAGATAGGCTGTTTTAGGTTTTCGTTACGTTCATCACGTTCTTTATTTTTGTAGTGTTTGCATTGATTCGTGTTTTACGTTTGTTCATTAAAACATGGATCGCAATCTACATGCTGCATTTTGGTCCGACTCTCCTTCACATACAGAAAACCGTTACAGAATCACCCACCACAAAAGGACCAAGCAGCGTGTCAACAGGCAGGAGCAGCGCGAGGAGAAGCGCAATAAGGATTTCTGGACATGGGAGGAAATCCTCGACGGGAGAGGACCCTGGGCTAAACCAGGGGAGTGTAGCCGCACTAAGGTGCAGCGGGAGAAGAAACAACAGGAACAGCCCAAGGAGGAGTACAGTATGGAGTATACTACTTGGGAGGAGATCGACAGGTGGGCGGCCGACCCAGGGAGAGTGCCGGAGCCCGCCTGGGATTCGCTGGAGCAGTGCGAGGAAGGTTACCGTAGAATGGAGGCGGTGAAAGCAGAGAGGCGCTGGTATGAGAAGGCAGCACGGCGACGCGGATGGAAGCCTGAGAGGCAGCCCCAAAAATTTATTGGGGGGGGGCTAACAGGGAGTATGGCTACGCCAGGTAGGAGACCTGGGCAGACTCCCTGTGCTTACCGGGGGGCTAGAGAGACCGGACAGGCACCGTGTTATGCAGTGGTGCGCGCGGTGTCTCCAGTGCGGGTGCATAGCCCGGTGCGGTTTACATGGCACCAGCCTTGCGCTCGGTGTCTCCGGTTCGCCTGCATAGTCCAGTGCGGGCTATTCCACCTCGCCGCACTGGTAGGGCGACCGTGAGTATTCAACCAGGTAAGGTTGGGCAGGCTCGGTGCTCAAGAGCTCCAGTGCGCCTGCACGGTCCGGTTTTTCCAGTACCACCTCCACACCCCAGCCCTCCGGTAGCAGCTCCCCGCACCAGGCTTCCTGTGCGTGTCCTCGGCCCAGTACCACCAGTGCCAGCACCACGCATCAGGCCTACAGTGCGCCTCGCCTGTCCAGCGCTGTCCGAGCCCTCCTCCTCTCCAGCGCTGTCGGAGTCTCCCGCCTGTTTAGCGCTGTTAGAGCCTTCCTTCTCTACAGCGCTGCCGGAGTCTCCCGCCTGTTCAGAACTGCCAGTTAGCATAGAGCTGCCAGTTAGCATAGAGCTGCCAGTTAGCATAGAGCTGCCAGTTAGCATAGAGCTGCCAGTTTGCAAGGAGCTGCCAGTCTGCAAGGAGCTGCCAGTCTGCAAGGAGCCGCCAGAGCTGCCTGTCTGCAGGATGCCGCCAAAGCTGCCAGTCTGCAGGATGCCGCCAGAGCTGCCAGTCTGCAAGGAGCCGCCAGAGCTGCCAGTCTGCAAGGAGCCGCCAGAGCTGCCAGTCTGCAAGGAGCCGCCAGAGCTGCCAGTCTGCAAGGAGCCGCCAGAGCTGCCAGTCTGCAAGGAGCCGCCAGAGCTGCCAGTCTGCAAGGAGCCGCCAGAGCTGCCAGTCTGCAAGGAGCCGCCAGAGCCGCCAGTCAGTATGGAGCCGCCAGAGCCGCCAGTCAGTATGGAGCCGCCAGAGCCGCCAGTCAGTATGGAGCAGCCAGGGCCGCCAGTCAGCATGGAGCAGCCAGGGCCGCCAGTCAGCATGGAGCAGCCAGGGCCGCCAGTCAGCATGGAGCAGCCAGGGCCGCCAGTCAGCATGGAGCAGCCAGGGCCGCCAGTCAGCATGGAGCAGCCAGAGCAGCCAGTCAGCATGGAGCAGCCAGAGCAGCCAGTCAGCATGGAGCAGCCAGAGCAGCCAGTCAGCATGGAGCAGCCAGAGCAGTCTGCCAGCATGGAGCAGCCAGAGCTGCCAGTCAGCATGGAGCAGCCAGAGCAGCCAGTCTGTGTCGACCAGTCTCTTCCAGATCTGCCAGTCGTCCAGACTCTTCCAGATCTGCCCGTCGTCCAGACTCGTCCAGATCTGCCCGTCGTCCAGACTCGTCCAGATCTGCCCGTCGTCCAGACTCTTCCAGATCTGCCAGTCGACCAGACTCTTCCAGATCTGCCAGTCGACCAGACTCTTCCAGATCTGCCAGTCGACCAGACTCTTCCAGATCTGCCAGTCGACCAGACTCTTCCAGATCTGCCAGTCGTCCAGACTCTCCCAGATCTGCCAGTCGTCCAGACTCTCCCAGATCTGCCAGTCGTCCAGACTCTCCCAGATCCGCCAGTCGTCCAGATTCTCCCAGATCCGCCAGTTGACCAGATTCTCCCAGATCCGCCAGTCGACCAGATTCTCCCAGATCCGCCAGTCGACCAGATTCTCCCAGATCCGCCAGTCGACCAGGATCTGCTGAAACCGCCAGCCAGCCAGGTTCTGGTAGTTTCTACTACCTGCCTGGGCTTCCTCTCAGTGCTGAGCTTCTTCTCAGTGCTGAGCTTCCTCTCAGTGCTGAGCTACCCATCTGTCCCGAGTTACCTCTGTCCCGAGCTGTCCCTCTGTCCCATGTTATCATTGTGGTGGGTAACCTATTTAGGGACGTTTAGGAGGGGGATTAAAACTGTCATGGAGTGGGGTCCACGTCCAGCGCCAGAGCCGCCACCGCGGACAGATGCCCACCCAGACCCTCCCCTATAGGTTCAGGTTTTGCGGCCGGAGTCCGCACCTTGGGGGGGGGGTACTGTCACGCCCTGACCATAGTTTACTTTGTATTTTCTATGTTTTGATTGGTCAGGGTGTGATCTGAGTGGGCATTCTATGTTTCATGTCTTGTTTGTCTATTTCTATGTTCAGCCTGATATGGTTCTCAGTCAGAGGCAGGTGTTCGTCATTGTCTCTGATTGGGAACCATATTTAGGTAGCCTGGGGTTCACTGTGTGTTTGTGGGTGATTGTTCCTGTCTATGTGTTTTTCACCAGATAGGCTGTTTTAGGTTTTCGTTACGTTCATCACGTTCTTTATTTTTGTAGTGTTTGCATTGATTCGTGTTTTACGTTTGTTCATTAAAACATGGATCGCAATCTACATGCTGCATTTTGGTCCGACTCTCCTTCACATACAGAAAACCGTTACAGTGGGAGAAATGTTTTGTCATTTGTATGAATATTTTTGCTGTAATTATCATTGTATATAATTATTTCTAACGCACAAGCAAGTTTAAAAAGTTTATTTAGCTTGCTAGCAGTGTTAGCCGTGCAGCCTTTTGAGTACCATGGTGTATTGTTGCCATAGTGGTTGCTATTCCCAGACAGGTGCATCAGACCTGACACTGCAACCTGTTTTTGTCAACTCTCAGCAGGCATGTTTTAATATAATTTATAATAAGAATGGCAAATAATAACTTTTATGTTTTATTTTATACTATAGCATATGTACTGTTGAAGTCAGAAGTTTACATACACCTTAGCCAAATACATTTAAACTCAGTTTTTCACAATTCCTGACATTTAATCCTAGTAAAAATTCCCTGTCTTAGGTCAGTTAGGATCACCATGTTATTTTCAGAATGTGAAATGTCAGAATAATAGTAGAGAGAATTATTTATTTCAGCTTTAAGTTACTTCATCACATTTGCAGTGGGTCAGAAGTTTACATACACTCAATTAGTATTTGGTAGCATTGCCTTTAAATTGTTTAACTTGGGTCAAACATTTTGGGTAGCCTTCCACAAGCTTCCCACAATAAGTTGGGTGAATTTTGACCCATTCCTCCTAACAGAGCTGGTGTAACTGAGTCAGGTTTGTAGGCCTCCTTGCTCGCACGCAAATTTCAGTTCTGCCCACAAATTTTCTATAGGATTGAGGTCAGAGCTTTGTGATAGCCACTCCAGTACCTTGACTTTGTTGTCCTTAAGCCATTTTGCCACAACTTTGGAAGTATGCTTGGGGTCATTGTCCATTTGGAAGACCCATTTGCGACCCAGCTTTTCAACTTTCTGACAGATGTCTTGAGATGTTACTTCAATATATCCACATAATTTTCCTCCCTCATGATGCCATCTATTTTGGGAAGTGCACCAGTCCCTCCTGCAGCAAAGTCACCACAACATGATGCTGCCACCACATTCATCGTTGCATACTATTTAGCACGTACCGTTTAGTAACAAGTATGCAGTATGCCACCTCTGCAACACAGTAGAGGCTCCTCACTGGCTGAGTAGGTAGGGGTGGGTAACGTAAGTCACGTAACATTAACCAGCCTGATAATAGCTCATTTCCAATCTAAGACATTTCTCTGAAACTCTGAATATAATAGGAATGGAGTTATAGGCCTACTCAAACTCAGGCTTAGTGACTTGACTAGTTAAATAAAAGCTGGTTATAGACAGACTATCACATTCAATCGTAGCCCACATAGCCCATCCATCCTATTTAAAAATGGACTGAAGACCGAAAATGATCATTTGGTTCTATTTCAACGTATTTATTAGTGAAACCAAAGTGTTGTAACATATATACATTAAATCAAATAGCCTAGTACACACACCAAAACATTTAAAATGTTAAAATCAAAAGGCTATTGCACAGAAGAGCCTGGACAGTCGGGTACATCGCAAATTCAGAAACGCTGGACAACAAACCAAAGCACTGATAATTGGGAACGAGATCAGAGTGACTGCTAAGGCTTGATTCATAAATTAAATAATTAAATAAGTAGCCACGCCTACAGAACTAAATCAATCCATATGTTCAAATCAAAAGGCCTGTTTAACATGACATCAATAACACAGCCAAATTCCGAGTCCCCTGGTGCCGACACATTCAGAAATCATAAGATGGTTTAGTATTTAGTTTAAAAGTTCTGACAAAGGCCAAGAGAACAGGAAACACTTTTCAATGAGAGCAGAAATCCCCCCTCCCCAAAAAAATACTTGTTTTCAAAGATGTATCCTACAGTCATGGCCAAAAGTTTTGAGAATGACACAAATATTAATTTTCACAAAGTCTGCTGCCTCAGTTTGTGTGATGGCAATTTGCATATACTCCAGAATGTTAGGAAGAGTGATCAGATGAATTGCAATTAATTGCAAAGTCTCTCTTTGCCATGCAAATGAACTGAATCCCCAAAAAACATTTCCACTGCATTTCAGCCCTGCCACAAAAGGACCAGCTGACATCATGTCAGTGATTCTCTCGTTAACACAGGTGTGAGTGTTGACTTAGACAAGGCTGGAGATCACTCTGTCATGCTGATTGAGTTTGAATAACAGACTGGAAGCTTCAAAAGGAGGGTGGTGCTTGGAATCATTGTTATTCCTCTGTCAACCATGGTTACCTGCACGGAAACACGTGCTGTTATCAATGCTTTGCACAAAAATGACTTCACAGGCAAGGATATTGCTGGCAGTAAGATTGCACCTAAATCAACCATTTATCGGATCATCAAGAACTTCAAGGAGAGCGGTTCAATTGTTGTGAAGAAGGCTTCAAGGCGCCCAAGAAAGTCCAGCAAGCACCAGGACCTTCTCCTAAAGTTGATTCAGCTGTGGGATTGGGGCACCACCAGTACAGAGCTTGCTCAGGAATAGCAGCAGGTGGGTGTGAGTGCATCTGCACGCACAGTGAGGCGAAGACTTTTGGAGGATGTCCTGGTGTCAAGAAGGGCAGCAAAGAAGCCCCTCCTCTTCAGGAAAAACATTAGGGACAGACTGATATTCTGCAAAAGGTACAGGGATTGGACTGCTGAGGACTGGGGTAAAGTAATTTTCTCTGATGAATCCCCTTTCCGATTGTTTGGGGCATTCGAAAAAAAGCTTGTCCAGAGAAGACAAGGTGAGCGCTACCATCAGTCCTGTGTCGTGGCAACAGTAAAGCTTCCTGAGGCCATTCATGTGTGGGGTTGCTTCTATGCCAAGGCAGTGGGCTCACTCACAATTTTGCCTAAGAACACAGCCATGAATAAAGAATGATACCAACACATCCTCCGAGAGCAACTTCTCCCAACCATCCAGGAACAGTTTGGTGACGAACAATGCCTTTTCCAGCTTGATGGAGCAACTTTCCATAAGGCAAAGTGATAACTAAGTGGCTTTGGGAACAAAACATCAATATTTTGGGTCCATGGCCAGGAAACTCCCCAGACCTTAATCCCATTGAGAACTTGTGATCAATCCTCAAGAGGCGGGTGGACAAACAAAAACCCACAAATTCTGACAAACTCCAAGCATTGATTATGCAAGAATTGGCTGCCATCAGTCAGGATATGGCCCAGGAGTTAATTGACAGCATGCCAGGGCGGATTGCAGAGGTCTTGAAAAAGAAGGGTCAACACTGCAAATATTGACTCTTTGCATCAACTTCATGTAATTGTCAATAAAAGCCTTTGACACGTAGGAAATGCTTGTAATTATACTTCATTCAGTATTCCATAGTAACATCTAACAAAAATATCTAAAGACACTGAAGCAGCAAACTTTGTGAAAATGTATATTTGTGTCATTCTCAAAACTTTTGGCCACGACTTTACAATGCAATACTCGTGATCATTTTAATGAGAAAAAAAATGACTTGGCCTACTGTATACTTGAATACCATCGCAAAAGCTTCACTAGTCGGCGTCTTCCCAATTAAGTAGCACAGCTTTGTTGTTTGGCTACTTGAAGAGAAAAAGGGCCAATCACTTACATCCTACCTCTTCCAAAGCATTGTGGGAAAAGTGTGCATCTAATTATGTATTACATCCTGTCACTTAAACCATACAATTGATTTTTACATGGACATTTAAAAAAATATATATTTTCGCATACTGAGAATGCGTTTTTTCCCCACAATTCATTGATTTCGATAGCTCACCCCCATGTCTAGTTGATCAGCTGTTGTCAAAGCCAAAGTGAGTATGATATCCCGGCATTAAAAGTATTCTCGATTTTCAAAATGTCGCATTCTATTAAACTTTATGTTTTCGCATACTCAAAAGGCCTACTATTTAGGATGCAAGTAAAGAGCCCCACAGTGGAGGTGTCATAACATCCATAAAACCTAGCGGTCAAACAGGGAAATGGTTCCAATTGTTTTTCCATCCTTCATTTCTTCCAATAAGGGATTTTAGAAACACTTAAAATAAGGGCTGTGTTTCGTGTTGGCTTACCCTGGCGTGACGGTATATATTGATAAGTGTTTCTAAAATCCCCTATAGGAAAAAAGTATGGTGGAAAAACGATTGCAACCATTTCCTTGTTTGATCTCAAGGTTTTTATGGGTATTATGACTCAAACTGTGGTATTCTATGGGTATTGGGACACAGCCAGTGTCTCTTTGCTGTTGAGGTGCTTCCATTGTCTCTTCCTCCGTGCTGTGGTTGGCGCAGTAATGATCAGGATGATATTGTTTCAGCTACTTCTCTTTAGATTGTACAGTATTAAAGTGCTACTTTCGTCACAAGGTGGAAAGGTGACAGGTTCTAGGTGTGGTATTGAGCAGGAAGCAGGAAGCAGCGGTGACAGGTTCTAGGTGTGGTATTGAGCAGGAAGCAGATGTGTCCGGTTCTAGGTGTGGTATTGAGCAGGAAGCAGAGGTGACAGGTTCTAGGTGTGGTATTGAGCAGGAAGCAGGAAGCAGAGGTGACAGGTTCTAGGTGTGGTATTGAGCAGGCAGCAGAGGTGACAGGTTCTAGGTGTGGTATTGAGCAGGAAGCAGGGGTGACAGGTTCTAGGTGTGGTATTGAGCAGGAAGCAGGAAGCAGGGGTGACAGGTTCTAGGTGTGGTATTGAGCAGGAAGCAGGAAGCAGGGGTGACAGGTTCTAGGTGTGGTATTGAGCAGGTATCAGGAAGCAGAGGTGACAGGTTCTAGGTGTGGTTTTGAGCAGGAAGCAGAGGTGACAGGTTCTAGGTGTGGTATTGAGCAGGCAGCAGAGGTGACAGGTTCTAGGTGTGGTATTGAGCAGGAAGCAGGGGTGACAGGTTCTAGGTGTGGTATTGAGCAGGAAGCAGAGGTGACAGGTTCTAGGTGTGGTATTGAGCAGGAAGCAGGAAGCAGAGGTGACAGGTTCTAGGTGTGGTTTTGAGCAGGAAGCAGAGGTGACAGGTTCTAGGTGTGGTATTGAGCAGGCAGCAGAGGTGACAGGTTCTAGGTGTGGTATTGAGCAGGAAGCAGAGGTGACAGGTTCTAGGTGTGGTATTGAGCAGGAAGCAGGAAGCAGGGGTGACAGGTTCTAGGTGTGGTATTGAGCAGGAAGCAGGAAGCAGGGGTGACAGGTTCTAGGTGTGGTATTGAGCAGGTATCAGGAAGCAGAGGTGACAGGTTCTAGGTGTGGTTTTGAGCAGGAAGCGGAGGTGACAGGTTCTAGGTGTGGTATTGAGCAGGCAGCAGAGGTGACAGGTTCTAGGTGTGGTATTGAGCAGGAAGCAGGGGTGACAGGTTCTAGGTGAGGTATTGAGCAGGAAGCAGGAAGCAGGGGTGACAGGTTCTAGGTGTGGTATTGAGCAGGAAGCAGGAAGCAGGGGTGACAGGTTCTAGGTGTGGTATTGAGCAGGTATCAGGAAGCAGAGGTGACAGGTTCTAGGTGTGGTTTTGAGCAGGAAGCAGAGGTGACAGGTTCTAGGTGTGGTATTGAGCAGGCAGCAGAGGTGACAGGTTCTAGGTGTGGTATTGAGCAGGAAGCAGGGGTGACAGGTTCTAGGTGTGGTATTGAGCAGGAAGCAGGAAGCAGGGGTGACAGGTTCTAGGTGTGGTATTGAGCAGGAAGCAGGAAGCAGGGGTGACAGGTTCTAGGTGTGGTATTGAGCAGGTATCAGGAAGCGGAGGTGACAGGTTCTTGGTGTGGTATTGAGCAGGAAGCAGAGGTGGCTGGTTCTAGATGTGGTATTGAGCAGCAGGAAGCAGAGGTGACAGGTTCTAGGTGAGGTACTGAAACAGTGGCAGAGGTGACAGGTTCTAGGTGTGGTATTGAGCAGTGTGAAGCTGAGGTGACAGGTTCTAGGTGTGGTATTGAGCAGCAGGCAGCAGAGAAACACAAACCATACAAAGAAACAAAACAGGGACACAGGAAGCAATGCAGCCCAAGAGGCATTTTTTTCAGTTTCTGAAGAGCTCACTTCAGCTCAAACAAATACAATAGCCATTTGTTTTTACCAAAATAAGTCATCACCTGCTCTGTCAAAAACATGTGCTGCACCATGCCTCCAGACTTCATTCACTTCCTGTGGGTGGCCCCCAAGAAACACAAAAGGGGGGTTTAAATACATGCAGCTCAAGTCACATGACCAGGCATGCAAATCTGTCAGCTATGCAGTGGCAAACCGTCATTCAGGGCGGGTGGGGAAGAGCCCCCACCTGTTTGAGCCACCCCACCTGTGTAGCTAATATATATACACTGCTCAAAAAAATAAAGGGAACACTAAAATAACACATCTTAGATCTGAATGAATGTTTGATTTCACAGAAGTGTGATTGACTTGGAGTTACATTGTGTTGTTTAAGTGTTCCCTTTATTTTTTTGAGCAGTGTATATATAATTATATATATACACAGTACCAGTCAAACGTTTGGACACACCTACTCATTCCAGGGTTTTTCTTTCTTTCTTTTTTACTATTTTCTCCATTGTAGAATAATAGTGAAGATATCAAAATGAAATGAAATAACGCAGAAACCCAAAAAGTGTTAATCAAATCAAAATATATTTTATATTTGAGATTCCTTAAAGTAGTCACCCTTTGCCTTGGTGACAGATTTGCGCACTCTTGGCATTCTCTCAACCAGCTTCATGAGGAATGCTTTTCCAACAGCCTTGAAGGTATATTGTATCCAATAAAGTAATACTAAGTGTATGTTGTGTAGATGTGGGAACTCGGGCCTCTTTCTAGAGCTCCGCTCAGAAGATCACTAACGTCATCAGGATTCAACTTTTTTTTTTTCTGAGTTCCCAGTTGTCTTGAGAGCACCATCAATCCAGAGAATGACAGACTTTGATGACAAAGTTTGATGACAAACTGTGCCCAAGATGGACCGCAGCGCCACCTTCCTGTTCAAGTGAACACAACACAACAAGGTGAGTTCAAAAATGACTAGTATGCTGCTGCATAAATGATGTAATATGCCAGGGAGATATGCATACTGTAGCTAAGAAAGTAATACTTAGTGTATGTTGTGTATTAAGCTGTTAGTAGCCCATGTGCATCACCCTAATGTAATCCTTTTCCCCATCAGAACTTAGCCTACTGTTCTGACTTGGTGGTGCACATGTAGCTTATAGCCTGTCTTAGAGAAATGTCATCATCGAATATTGTAAGAGCTTTCATTGTCTGTTTATATGCCCCATTAATTTATTCTACGGTCCTGACTTGGTGTACAGGGAGAACACTGTAAGAATGGCCCATGTTCTGAATTCTGTCTCTGTACATTTCAAAAGTGCTGAACAAATAGTTATATTGACTACGTCCGTCCTAGCTCGCTCATTAATGTCTTAATCAACATTATGGATTGCCTCTTATCCGCTCGTCGTCCCCTTATGCCATAGTTTGTACATCTCAATTGTCAGTACAAACCACATTAGTTTAAGCAAGTCAGCCATATCAGGTATGTATTTATAAAAGGCAGGAAATGAGGCTGAATGAACTGTTTTGCTGCCAGACAAGGCTCCGCTGATAGACAGGTGTAGCAATGGTAAGGTGTTGGGACTCTGCTGATAGCCAGGTGTAGCAGTGGTAAGGTGTTGGGACTCTGCTGATAGACAGGTGTAGCAGTGGTAAGGTGTTGGGACTCTGCTGATAGCCAGGTGTAGCAGTGGTAAGATGTTGGGACTCTGCTGATAGCCAGGTGTAGCAGTGGTAAGGTGTTGGGACTCTGCTGATAGACAGGTGTAGCAGTGGTAAGGTGTTGGGACTCTGCTGATAGCCTGGTGTAGCAGTGGTAAGGTGTTGGGACTCTGCTGATAGACAGGTGTAGCAGTGGTAAGGTGTTGGGACTCTGCTGATAGCCAGGTGTAGCAGTGGTAAGATGTTGGGACTCTGCTGATAGACAGGTGTAGCAGTGGTAAGGTGTTGGGACTCTGCTGATAGTCAGGAGTAGCAGTGGTAAGGTGTTGGGACTCTGCTGATAGACAGGTGTAGCAGTGGTAAGGTGTTGGGACTCTGCTGATAGACAGGAGTAGCAGTGGTAAGGTGTTGGGACTCTGCTGATAGCCAAGTGTAGCGGTGGTAAGATGTTGGGACTCTGCTGTTGGGACTCTGCTGCTGGGACAGCTTCACGTAGGCCCTAACAGTTTGTGGGCACCATTATAGTCCAATTAATGCATTGTTTAGTGTTGTGTAGTGGCTTTGCTGGCATGCATCGAAAAACATTTTGGTTGAGTTTGCCTCAACAAGATTTCCTTAATAAAATTGCCACTGAACCTGTGACACTTCAGTATTATTGTTATTGTTATTGTTATTGTTATTGTTATTGTTATTGTTTAAGATGTAGACGGAGGCTATTTACTTTCCAGATATAATTTGCATATTGGTCCCTGATTTATAGTGTTTGTATTATGCCATCACAAGGTGTGGTGGTGGTGTAATCGTCAACTCAACAGCTGTTTCCCATGATGCACAGTGGCAGTCGTCCAAATCAATTATTGCACTTCCTCAATTCTGTATCACTCATCAGACGTGTGAAAAGGTATCAACCTCACTCTGCTGTCCTGTTACCTCCAGATGCATCACACACCACATGGACTGTGGGACACAGCCTGGATGAGTCACACAAATGGCACCCTTTTCCTTATTTAGTGCTTATACAGCCTGATAGGCCATGGTCAAAAGTAGTGTACCATAAAGGGAAAAGGGTGCCATTTGGGATACAGTTCCTGTCTGTCTGGAAGGAAGTTGCATCCGCCTCCTGTTGTCTGTATGGGACCTGGGTGTTGTACTGTAACTCCCCCACAGCAGACAGTGTGGTTAAATACCTTATTACACCAATCTCCACTCTGAAAATAACACATCTTCACAAACCTACAATCGAAAAGTTCATGTTTATCTCCATTCCTACTTATTGGTATGTATAAACACCTCTACCTACCTAGCTATACTTCTACTACCTAGCTATACTTCTACTACCTAGATATACCTCTACTACCTAGCTATACCTCTACTACCTAGCTATACTTCTACTACCTAGATATACCTCTACTACCTAACTATACCTCTACTACCTAGCTATACCTCTACTACCTAACTATACCTCTACTACCTAGCTATACCTCTACTACCTAGCTATACTTCTACTACCTAGATATACCTCTACTACCTAACTATACCTCTACTACCTAGCTATACCTCTACTACCTAACTATACCTCTACTACCTAGCTATACTTCTACTACCTAGCTATACCTCTACTACCTAGCTAAACTTCTACTACCTAGATATACCTCTACTACCTAACTATACCTCTACTACCTAGCTATACCTCTACTACCTAACTATACCTCTACTACCTAGCTATACCTCTACTACCTAACTCTACTACCTAGCTATACCTCTACTACCTAACTATACCTCTACTACCTAACTATACCTCTACTACCTAACTCTACTACCTAACTATACCTCTACTGCCAAACTATACCTCTACTACCTAACTATACCTCTACTACCTAACTCTACTACCTAGCTATACCTCTACTACCTAACTATACCTCTACTACCTAACTATACCTCTACTACCTAGCTATACCTCTACTGCCAAACTATACCTCTACTACCTAACTATACCTCTACTACCTAACTATACCTCTACTACCTAACTATACCTCTACTACCTAACTATACCTCTACTACCTAACTCTACTACCTAGCTATACCTCTACTACCTAACTATACCTCTACTACCTAACTATACCTCTACTACCTAACTATACCTCTACTACCTAGCTATACCTCTACTACCTAACTATACCTCTACTACCTAACTATACCTCTACTACCTAACTATACCTCTACTACCTAACTATACCTCTACTGCCAAACTATACCTCTACTACTAAACTATACCTCTACTATCTAACTATACCTCTACTATCTAACTATACCTCTACTACCTAACTCTACTACCAAACTATACCTCTACTACCTAACTATACCTCTACTACCTAACTATACCTCTACTACCTAACTATACCTCTACTACCTAACTATACCTCTACTACCTAACAATACCTCTACTACCTAACTATACCTCTACTACCTAGCTATACCTCTGCTACCTAACTTTACCTCTACTACCTAACTATACTTCTACTACCAAACCATACCTCTACTACCCAACTATACCTCTACTACCTAACTATACCTCTACTACCAAACTATACCTCTACCTGCCTATCTAAACCTTCACCTGCATAGATGTGGGTGGTGTATAATGTAGAAAGAAATATAACTTTTTAACTATTTCTGAAACTTTCTTCTGATTGGCTTTAGAGATGAAACCAGTCTATTGTTTCTCCCACCGTCACACCTGGCGCTGCTCTGGAGGTGAGATTTTCGCCACCTCAGGTGTGGAGAAATTGTCGCTTCTCTTCTGTCACCCCCCCCCCACCCTCCCCCCCCCCCCCCCCCCCCCCCACCCCTTTTCCAAAACAACACAAGTGTTCTGTATAACAAACGATGCAAACAAACTGTGAAGTACAACAAGAAGAACTGAAGTTTGGTAGAAAAGAGAGAGTTATTTTAACGTTCATGGATGTGGGACTGTTTCCTAAAATGGACACCGTACATTTGAAGTGTTGTATTTTAAGGAACAGGATTCATTCTGTGCAGTCAGGCTTGTGTTTCTTTATTGTCATTCTCTACCTAGACAGGGGAAGAGCCGTGACAAGAAACCCTGTGGCCTCTCTGACACATCTATCTTGGGGAACCTGTCGTAGGGTGGGGAGGTCGACCGGGAGAGCACCCTGGAGCAGACCGGGAGTCTCAGAGTCCGCCTCTCCCCGTTGGCCTCTCCTGAGTCCAACCTGTAGCGGAGATGCCTCAGTCTGGAAAGGAAGGAGGACCTGAAAGAGACCCTTCTCCCCGTCCCTTGGCATTGGGAATGTTGGAACGGGAACATTTGGAATTTACTGGAAGTCTGTGTCCCGATGGTGCTCCCTGCTGTAGATGTCTCCTCCAGAGGACCCTGACGGGAGCTGTGTCCTCGTCCTGGGTCCAGCAGACACTCCCTGGCCTCCTGGCCCTCCTCCAGGTCTCCAGTCTCACAGGTGAGGATGGATGCAGGGAAATAGGATACTGGTCTGATGTTATTGCTGCAATCTGGGTTGGGTAGATGGAAGGGAAAGAGAGAAGGTGGGAAAGAGAGTTTTCCACTTGTCTATTGTCTGGATGTAATTCTGGTGATCTCTTTGTTTTCTGTCCCCCATCAGAGCTCAATGCTTTAATGCAAAACACACTCCACTACTGTCCCTCCATGTCGCTATCAAATGATATGAAATTATACATTTACGGAAGCGATCAAGCAAATCTATTTTTACTAAAACGTTTTTTTCCTGACAAATAAGAGACAAGACCATAGAAAGACATCATACCAGCTGTAGTGATGCTGACGCAGTCTGGGCTGTCTGCTGGTACAGATGGTGGTAGATCTGAGTCCAGCACTTCACAATTCTCCTCTCCACAAGATGGATGGTTTGGCTCCCAGTGCTTTACCACCGGCTGCACACACAATGGACACAGTACTCAACACACTAACCTCCAACACAATGGACACACTAGTCAACACACTAACCTCCAACACAACGGACACACTACTCAACACACTAACCTCCAACACAATGGACACACTAGTCAACACACTAACCTCCAACACAACGGACACACTACTCAACACACTAACCTCCAACACAATGGACACAGTACTCAACACACCAACCCCCAACACCATGGAGAGGGCCAGTCACTCACTACTCAACACACCAACCCCCAACACAATGGAGAGGGCCAGTCACTCACTACTCAACACACCAACCCCCAACACCATGGAGAGGGCCAGTCACTCACTACTCAACACACCAACCCCCAACACAATGGAGAGGGCCAGTCACTCACTACTCAACACACCAACCCCCAACACAATGGAGAGGGCCAGTCACTCACTACTCAATACACCAACCCCCAACACAATGGAGAGGGCCAGTCACTCACTACTCAACACACCGACCCCCAACACAATGGAGAGGGCCAGTCACTCACTACTCAACACACCAACCCCCAACACAATGGAGAGGGCCAGTCACTCACTACTCAACACACCAACCCCCAACACAATGGAGAGGGCCAGTCACTCACTACTCAACACACCAACCCCCAACACAATGGAGAGGGCCAGTCACTCACTACTCAACACACCAACCCCCAACACAATGGAGAGGGCCAGTAACTCACTACTCAACACACCAACCCCCAATACAATGGAGAGGGCCAGTCACTCACTACTCAACACACCAAACCCCAACACAATGGAGAGGGCCAGTCACTCACTACTCAACACATCAACCCCCAACACCATGGAGAAGGCCAGTCACTCACTACTCAACACACCAACCCCCAACACCATGGAGAGGGCCAGTCACTCACTACTCAACACACCAACCCCCAACACAATGGAGAGGGCCAGTCACTTACTACTCAACACACCAACCCCCAACACAATGGAGAGGCCCAGTCACTCACTACTCAACACACCAACCCCCAACACCATTCTATTCTATTCTATTCTAGAACTGCCTTCATGTTCCTGTCTTAAAGGACTGACCTGAACAGAAGGTGGTAAGCAGTGTGTGTCACTCTCCCAGCTGATGTGGCTCTTGGTGCAGATGGAGGAGGAGGGTTGGAAGTGGGATTGGGAGTGAGGCTGGGTGAGGGAGTGGGAGGGAAGGTTGGAGGGCTGGGAGAGGCTTGTAGAGTGGGAGAGAATGGTGCAGGGTTTTGAGTGGGAGAAGGAGTAGGTCTGGGTGAAAGGTTGGGAATGGGTCTGGGTGACAGGTTGGGAGTGGGATGGAAGGCAGCTACTCTCTCTGTACAGCCTGAACGACACTTCCACATGTCCACGCTTCTTTAGCTTCTTCCTCGGCTCAGAATTGAGGACATACCACCTGAAGAAAAAAACAACAACACTTGGTTCTTGCTCTTCTTTTGTGAGTAGTTCACAGATCACAGCTTTAAATGTATGTTGTAAATGAGCTATAGAGATATAATCTCTACAGCATACAGTAGGCCACCAGATTGGGTACATCATATACATTACATCCTGTACATTACATTTTATATATTACTGGTCCTCTGTAGTCAGTACGTCGAGCATGGCTCTTGCAATGCCAGGATAGTGGGTTTGATTACCGGGTCCACCCATATGTTAAAAATGTATTCACGCATGACTGTTAATTGCTTTGGATAAAAGGTATATATTTACATTACATCAGTTGAAATCAGTTTTTCTTAACTCACTCTTTGTTTCCGTCCTTCTTCTTGACAACATCCTCCAGCCTGAAGCTCACAGTACCCAGGAACTTATCAGGCAGGGCCAGTAGGGAGCGTCGGTGGTGGATGGTCAGGGTCAGGGCTGTGGCGGTGGCATCCCAGGGGGCCGAGGAGGGCAGGGGGAAGGTGAGCTCACAGTTCCAGTGGGGGGTCAGGGTATCGTGGATGACAGGGGTGGTGATTCTCCTCTGCCCCAGCTGGAGGAGAGCGTAAGGGTTGCTGCCCCCATGAAAGGTCTTAGCTCTGAGGCCAGTGGCCCTCAACACAGTCACAGCCAGGTGGGAGGGGGGACCTTCACTGTACACTGAAGTCACTGCCAGATTGGCCTGTGCTCTACTCCCCTCACTCTCCACCACGGGACCTGATGACATCCTGCAGGGGATGAGGGTTAGAGTTAGGGTCAGGAACTCTACTGTATATACAGTATCTTATAACTCATCATTCCAAATTGTGAATCAATCTGTGTTATTATTATTCTGTCTAGTCTTAGTTCTGTTTTCATTCCTGTGTTTGGCTCCCCCAACAGCCGATGCTGAATGACTCCGGAACTATAATTATAAGTCATTATCAGGAGTTAGTGATGTCATAATGGATGTTCTTAAGAAGGAAGATTCCCCATGGTTCTACCTGAGTTTTAATATTCTGTGTTCATTGAGTAATAGGAATATTAATAGCTTTCTGTTCTCATACATACCATCCCGAGACAGATATATTTTTTGATCCATAGATAACAATCTCCAGGTCTTGTGAGTTCTGGTTAACCAGTTGCCACAACATTGTCTTGAACAACCTCTGAAAACATCACTTCAAAATCACCTGCTGATTGAAATATGATTTCAGAAATGAGGTTGTAAACAATAATTAGTCATACCACTTTCATGTCCATCTGTCTCTTAACTAAATGGTGTAGCCACAAAAAGAAAGTTTAAACCTCACACTGCATCACACGAATACACTAATTAGTTGCTGGTATAGCTGTTGAAATAAATAATAAGGAAATTTGGATATAACAGACAGGATACAGCAGAAAACCTTCCATCCCGTTTCACATTGTTTGGAAACCTACAGTAGATTTGATAATAGTTCACTGGTTGTGTTTATGTGTTAATAAACGCCTCAGCTGGCCAGGCACTGCAATATTGCATACCTGATGCCATTTCCAATCCTCCCGTTCATAAATGTGTCTTTGTCAGTGTGATCTTATAGTAGTAGTAGGCTCTGTATGTGTGACAAAATCCCCCCTCCCCTCCCCTCCCCTCCCCTCCCCTCCCCTCCTGTCCCAGTCCTAATCTTGGAGCAGAACCCTGCCAAGCCAGGACACCGGAAGAACACTGGTCTGTTGTGGTTGGATGACGCTCAATGATCAAATCTCAGACCGCCATAGTAAGAAGAAAAAAGCAAAATGAGCGTTTAGGCGCCAGTGTGAATTGCCTTTCGCACCAGACAGATTTTTGTCTCCCCATTATGGTTCCAGCTAGCGTTCTTAGTGCCGATTCTCTCAGCGCGTTGTGTGGATTGCACATGCTCCCCCTGTCTAATGAGGCAGCATTAGCCAGAGAGAAGCAGTAATTAGACCAAGCGTCAGAGACGAGGAGTCAGGGACAGATGGCATGCAAAGACAAGTCTCTCTACCCTTTCTCCTCAGACTTCTTGTCCCTCTCTCAGAGGGGAGACAGACGTGTCACTTGTCATTCTAACCTGCAGTTTGTCATCTGTTGATAGTAATGTAAGGGTGTATGATGAGATGGTATGTGAGTACTTACTCGCGTGTCTTGTCTGTATTTGTATATGCTTAGCCTGTTCAAGAAGACTGCTGTATGTGTAAAGTATAGGCCTGCTGTTTGTACACCAGGGTGCAGTCTGGAAATACAGCATTTCTAGCTGTAGCGAGGTGTTGATTGGCGGCGATCAATCATGAATTTCGGGGGAATACATTTACCAGGAGCTAAACACGTTTCTCTCTCAGGTGTTATTGACACTGATTCCTAATGAACAAAAGTATCAGTCTGTGATTCAGGTTTCTTCACCAGTTCAGTTGAGGGAAGTTTTCATTAATAATACATGCTCTGTGACAGCGCTACTGAACCCTGTTAGAGTCTCTAGTTTTGACTGTACGTAATGAGCCAACCCGGGATCTGCCCTGCGTCCAAAATGGCACCCTATTCATAGGGTCCTGGTCAAAAGAAGTGCACTATGTAGGGAATAGGGTGCAATTTGGGACACAAACCCCGGAACACTGTCACACTTCAACGTGTGTTTTACTAGTGTATTGTTTATGGTAATTTATAGTTCATGTATTGAAATATTGCAACGTGTTCTGAGTTCGCCCCGCAGCACATTCAGTGTAATTAGACTGTTCAGAATTGTGTTGGTGAAAAAAAAAAAGAAGTGAGTGGAATGTTGTTGACAGCCAATCAACATCTCACTTCGGGTACAGAACAGTGTAAATAGTATGACAAATGAATGTATGAAGAAAATATTACAAGCCATGCATGTTGATTGCATCATTATCATATAATTGTGGATTCATGGGAATCACACCAATAACAAAACTACTTGAACTTCCGTAGAAGACGTCTATTTTATTCAATAAAACTGTTTGTACTGATGATACAAAGGTCATATCAATGTCTAATGTACAGAGCTGTATATAACTAGAATAAATCTAACCCTAGCTTTATGTCCAAACACCGGCTCAACCCAAACCCCAGACATTACCCTAACACCAACCTTAACCCTAGACAATACCCTAACACCAAACTTAACCCTAGACATTACCCTAACACCAACCTTAACCCTAGACATGACCCTAACACCAACCTTAACCCTAGACAATACCCTAACACCAACCTTAACCCTAGACATTACCCTAACACCAACCTTAACCCTAGACATTACCCTAACACCAACCTTAACCCTAGACATTACCCTAACACCAACCTTAACCCTAGACATTACCCTAACACCAACCTTAACCCTAGACATTACCCTAACACCAACCTTAACCCTAGACATTACCCTAACACCAACCTTAACCCTAGACATTACCCTAACACCAACCTTAACCCTAGACATTACCCTAACACCAACCTTAACCCTAGACATTACCCTAACACCAACCTTAACCCTAGACATTACCCTAACACCAACCTTAACCCTAGACATTACCCTAACACCAACCTTAACCCTAGACATTACCCTAACACCAACCTTAACCCTAGACATTACCCTAACACCAACCTTAACCCTAGACATTACCCTAACACCAACCTTAACCCTAGACATTACCCTAACACCAACCTTAACCCTAGACATTACCCTAACACCAACCTTAACCCTAGACATTACCCTAACACCAACCTTAACCCTAGACATTACCCTAACACCAACCTTAACCCTAGACATTACCCTAACACCAACCTTAACCCTAGACATTACCCTAACACCAACACTAACCCTAGACATTACCCTAACACCAACCTTAACCCTAGACATTACCCTAACACCAACCTTAACCCTAGACATTACCCTAACACCAACACTAACCCTAGACATTACCCTAACACCAACCTTAACCCTAGACATTACCCTAACACCAACCTTAACCCTAGACATTACCCTAACACCAACCTTAACCCTAGACATTACCCTAACACCAACCTTAACCCTAGACATTACCCTAACACCAACCTTAACCCTAGACATTACCCTAACACCAACCTTAACCTTAGACATTACCCTAACACCAACCTTAACCCTAGACAATACCCTAATACCAACCTTAACCCTAGACATTACCCTAACACCAACCTTAACCCTAGACATTACCCTAACACCAACCTTAACCCTAGACATTACCCTAACACCAACCTTAACCCTAGACATTACCCTAACACCAACCTTAACCCTAGACATTACCCTAACACCAACACTAACCCTAGACATTACCCTAACACCAACACTAACCCTGAGACTGAAACTGTAATAAGTTCATTGTTTATGTGGAATTCTGATATATACAATTGCAGTTGGAAGTTTACATACACTTTAGCCAAATACATTTAAACATTTCTGACATTTAATCCGAGTAAACATTCGCTGTCTTAAGTCAGTTAGGATCACCACTTTATTTTAAGAATGTGAAATGTCAGAATAATAGTAGAGAGAATGATTAATTTCAGGGCTTATTTATTTCATCACATTCCCAGTGGGTCAGAAGTTTACATACACTCAATTAGTATTTGGTTGCATTGCCTTTAAATGTTTTAACTTGGGTCAAACGTTTCGGGTAGCCTTCCACAAGCTTCCCACAATAAGTTGGGTGAATTTTGGCCCATTCCTCCTGACAGAGCTGGTGTAACTGAGTCAGGTTTGTAGGTGTCCTTGCTCACACACTCTATTTCAGTTCTGCCCACAAATGTTCTATGGGATTGAGGGCAGGGCTTTGTGATGGTCACTCCAAATACACTGACATTGTTGTCCTTTAGCCATTTTGCCACAACTTTGGAAGTATGCTTGGGGTCATTGTCCATTTGGAAGACCCATTTGCGACGAAGCTTTAACTTCCTGACTGATATCTTGAGATGTTGCTTCAATATATCAACATAATTTCCCTCCCTCAGGATGTCATCTATTTTGTGAAGTGCACCAGTCCCTCCTGCAGCAAAGCACCCCCACAACATGATGCTGCCACCCCGTGCTTCACGGTTGGGATGGTGTTCTTCGGCTTGCAAGCCTCCCCCTTCTTCCTCCAAACATAACGATGGTCAATATGGCCAAACAGTTCTATTTTTGTTTCATCAGACCAGAGGACATTTCTCCAAAAAGTACACTCTTTGTCCCCATGTGCAGTTGTAAACCGTAGTCTGGCTTTTTATGGCGGTTTTGGCGCAGTGGCTTCTTCCTTGCTGAGTGGCCTTTCAGGTTATGTCGTTATTAGACTCGTTTTACTGTGGATATACATACTTTTGTTCCTGTTTCCTTCAGCATCTTCACAAGTTCCTTTGCTGATGTTCTGGGATTGATTTGCACTTTTCGCACCAAGTACGTTCATCTCTAGGAGACAGAACGCATCTCCTTCCTGAGCGGTATGACGGCTGCATGGTCCCATGGTGTTTATACTTGTGTACTGTTGTTTGTACAGATGAACGTGGTGCCTTCAGGCATTTTGAAATTGCTCCCAAAGATGAACCAGACTTGTGGAGGTCTACATTTTTCTTTCTGAGGTCTTGGCTGATTTCTTTAGATTTTCCCATGATGTCAAGCAAAGATGCACTGTATTTGAAGGTAGGCCTTGAAATATATCCACAGGTACACCTCCAATTAACTAAAATGATGTCAATTAGCCTATCAGAAGCTTCTAAAGCCATTACATAATTTTCTGGAATTTTCCAAGCTGTTTAAAGGCACAGTCAACTTAGTGTATGTAAACTTCTGACCCACTGGAATTGTGATACAGTGAATTATAATTATAAATGAAATAATCTGTCTATAAACAATTGTTGGAAAAATTACTTAGAGTAGATGTCCTAACCGACTTGCCAAACTATAGTTTGTTAACAAGAAATTTGTGGACTGGTTGAAAAACAAGTTTTAATGACTCCACCCTAAGTGTATGGAAACTTCCGACTTCAACTGTATATAGCTCTTGCACCTGGTCCCCCTAGCTGTCCCCTGTCTCAGGGGTACACCTGGTCCCCTAGCCGTCCCTGTCTCAGGGGTGCACCTGGTCCCCTAGCTGTCCCCTTCTCAGAGGTGCACCTGGTCCCCCTAGCTGTCCCTGTCTCAGGGTGCTGGATCGAGGGTTTGAGAAGACATCCTAGGGGCCAATCACAGCACACCTCAACCGGAAGACTTTAGGGATTCTCTCTCTCTCTCACTCACGCACACACGCACTCACTCACTCACTCACTCACTCACTCACTCACTCACTCACTCACTCACTCACTCACTCACTCACGCACTCAATGGTCCCTCCCTTACTCCCCTCCGGAGAGGCCTTCCAGATCCTGACAGCCTTTCTTCCTTTGGCTTTCTAGTGTTGCATTTTCTTATAGCCTTCAACATATTATTATAGTCTACATATTATTATAGTCTACATATTCTTATAGTCCACATATTCGTATAGTCTACATGTTATTATAGTCTACATATTCTTATAGTCCACATATTCGTATAGTCTACATGTTATTATAGTCTACATATTCTTATAGTCTACAAATTCTTATATCCTTCAACATATTCTATTAGCCTTCCAAATATTCTTATTGTCTACATATTCTTATAGTCTACAAATTCTTATGGTCTACATTTTCCTATAGCCTTCAATGTATCCTATAATAATATGTTGAAGCTAATAGAATATGTTGAAGGATATAAGAATATGTCGACTATAAAAATATGTAGACTATAATAATATGAAGGCTAGAGAATATGTTGAAGGATATAAGAATATGTTGAAGAATATAAGAATATGTTGAAGGCTATAAGAATATGTAGACTATAATAATATGAAGGCTAGAAGAATATGTTGATTATAAGAATAGGTTGAAGGCGAGCTGTATTGCGTGCAGATGCCTGATGTGCTCGCTTTTTTGTCTGTCTGCAGGTGTACAGACGAGGAGGCACACAAAGGTATGTGAATTGGTATGTTTGTAAGGATCGACGCTGGTAGACGAGAAGCAGGTACAGGGAGTGAACATTTAACACTCGAGCGTCAGAGAGGGCGAGCCGGAGCAGGCGTGACAATGTTATGCAGATCACATGTACCATCCTCCTCCCTTACCTCTTCAATGAATATCCCATAGGCCTCCACATTCTGGACGAGGTGTGTAGTATCATTTTCATTCACATTTACCACAAAAAACAAGGCATGAATACTCTCATGTGCATGTGTTTATAAACATCTGTATAATTACTTTTTTTTTTTGTGATTCACAGACTTCACCCTCCCTACACCTCTGATGAATATAACATTACATTTGTTCTATCACCGTGCACTGCAAAATCATTGTGGCTATGGATACGGAGAACATCAACACATTAACATCACCACGCCAGAGGATATACTTGGGGCTCTGCTGGAAGTTGTTGATGTTTTTATTCATCAACATTATTCATATGTTGATGTTTTTATTCATCAACATTATTCATATGTTGATGTTTTTATTCTGCTTTGTCACTAAAATCATAATAAACAGTGACAACTAAAATATTGAGTTATTGTTGTTATAGTTGTTATTGTTGTTTTGTTGTTATTGTTGTTATAGTTGTTATTGTTGTTATAGTTGTTATAGTTGTTATAGTTGTTATTGTTGTTTTGTTGTTATTGTTGTTATAGTTGTTATAGTTGTTATTGTTGTTTTGTTGTTATTGTTGTTATAGTTGTTATTGTTGCTTTGTTGTTCTTGTTGTTCTTGTTGTTTTTGTTGTTTTGTTGTTATTGTTGTTTTTGTTGCTTTGTTGTTATTGTTGTTATTGTTGTTATTGTTGTTTTTGTTGCTTTGTTGTTCTTGTTGTTATTGTTGTTTTGTTGTTATTGTTGTTATAGTTGTTGTTATTGTTGTTATTGTTGTTATTGTTGTGGGTATTATTAATAATAATAATGAAAGGGGGGGTAGTTCTAAAATGAACCCCAAAAGGTTCTTCAAAAGGTTCTTTGAAGAACTTATAGGGGTTCCCCCACTGTTTCAATTTGAAAACCCCTAAAGGTAACTCCAGGAATCTTTTCTTGTTAGAAGTGTACACGCTTCAGCACTCGGCGGTCTCGTTCTGTGAGCATGTGTGGCCTACCACTTCGCAGCTGAGCCGTTGTTGCTCCTAGACATTTCCACAATAACGGCACATACAGTTGACCAGGGCAGCTTTAGCAGGGCAGAAATTTGATGAACTGACTTGTTGGAAGGTTGGCATCCAATGATGGTGCCACGTTGAAAGTCACTGACCTCTTCAGTATGGGCCATTCCACTACCAATGTTTGTCTATGGAGATTGCATGGTTGTTTGCTCGATAGTCAGCAAAGGGTGTGGCTGAAATAGCCTAATCGACTAATTTGAAGGTTTGTCCACATACTTTTGGCCATGTTGTGTATGTGTACTTACAACGGTGGTGTGGCGGTACCAATACCAGCCTGTGATCATCAGCTCCTGGGACTGCAGGAGGTGTGTGTGTGTGTGTGGGTACCAGTGCCCACTACCCAGAGTGCCATGGGGCAGCAGGGCCTGCCCAGCCCTCTCAGCTTTGGCACCTCAGCTGCCAGCCAGGCCTGCTGATGAAGATAATATTTGTGTGTTTGTGTGATGAAGAGAAGGTGTGTGTGTGTGTGTGTGTGTGTGTGTGATGAAGAGAAGGTGTGGAGTGAGAGTTAGTATCTGATAATGAAGCTACCTTGTTGTCACCACAGATTGTTCGCTCGGGGCCTTCCGTTGAAGGAGTCTGCCTGCTGCAGAGCACCAGCAAGTGCATGCACACACACTCACACCCCAGCATTCACCACACCCCCCTCCACCCTCCACCACCCCGGGGCTTGGCACCTCCAGCAGGGACAGGAAGGTATTTGTACCATTCTCCCTTCAATCACCACCCAACGCCCAGATCCTGCTGTTCACTGCAAATAATAGTATTTTGCCTGATGACTGATTAGAGATTTTCCATTTTCCATGTTTTTTCTTTCTACCTTTCTCCAGTGTTCCGTAGTGTCCCCAGTGTTCCGTAGTGTTCCCAGTGTTCCGTAGTGTCCCCAGTGTTCCGTAGTGTTTCCAGTGTTCCGTAGTGTCCCCAGTGTTCCGTAGTGTCCCCAGTGTTCTGTAGTGTCCCCAGTGTTCCGTAGTGTTCCCTGTGTTCCGTAGTGTTCCCAGTGTTCCATAGTGTTTCCCAGTGGTCCGATGTGTTTCCCAGTGTTCCATAGTGTTTCCCAGTGTTCCAATGTGTTTCCCAGTGTTCCATAGTGTTTCCCAGTGTTCCCAGTGTTCCGTAGTGTCCCCAGTGTTCCGTAGTGTCCCCAGTGTTCCGTAGTGTTCCCAGTGTCCCCAGTGTTCCGTAGTGTTCCCTGTGTTCCGTAGTGTTCCCAGTGTTCCCAGTGTTCCGTAGTGTCCCCAGTGTTCCGTAGTGTTCCCAGTGTTCCGTAGTGTTCCCAGTGTCCCCAGTGTTCCGTAGTCTCCCCAGTGTTACGTAGTGTTCCCAGTGTTCCGTAGTGTTCCCAGTGTTCCGTAGTGTTCCCAGTGTTCCCAGTGTTCCGTAGTGTCCCCAGTGTTCCGTAGTGTTCCCAGTGTTCCGTAGTGTTCCCAGTGTCCCCAGTGTTCCGTAGTGTCCCCAGTGTTCCGTAGTGTTCCCAGTGTTCCGTAGTGTTCCCAGTGTTCCGTAGTGTTCCCAGTGTTCCGTAGTGTCCCCAGTGTTCCGTAGTATTCCCAGTGTTCCGTAGTGTTCCCAGTGTTCCGTAGTGTCCCCAGTGTTCCGTAGTGTCCCCAGTGTTCCGTAGTGTCCCCAGTGTTCTGTAGTGTCCCCAGTGTTCCGTAGTGTTCCCATTGTTCCGTAGTGTCCCCAGTGTTCCAATGTGTCCCCAGTGTTCCGTAGTGTCCCCAGTGTTCCGTAGTGTTCCGTAGTGTCCCCAGTGTTCCGTAGTGTCCCCAGTGTTCCGTAGTGTTCCGTAGTGTCCCCAGTGTTCAGATGTGTTTCCCAGTGTTCCGTAGTGTTCCCTTGTGTTCCGTAGTGTCCCCAGTGTTCTGTAGTGTCCCCAGTGTTCCGTAGTGTTCCCAATGTTATGATGTGTTTCCCAGTGTTCCGATGTGTTTCCCAGTGTTCCGATGTGTTTCCCAGTGTTCCGATGTGTTCCCCAGTGTTCCGATGTGTTTCCCAGTGTTCCATAGTGTTGCAAGTGTTCCGTAGTGTTGCAAGTGTTCCGTAGTGTTGCAAGTGTTCCGTAGTGTTTCCCAGTGGTCCGATGTGTTTCCCAGTGTTCCATAGTGTTTCCCAGTGTTCCATAGTGTTTCCCAGTGTTCCATAGTGTTTCCCAGTGTTCCATAGTGTTTCCCAGTGTTCCAATGTGTTTCCCAGTGTTCCGGTGTGTTTCCCAGTGTTCCGATGTGTTTCCCAGTGTTCCGATGTGTTTCCCAGTGTTCCGATGTGTTTCCCAGTGTTCCAATGTGTTTCCCAGTGTTCCGATGTGTTTCCCAGTGTTCCAATGTGTTTCCCAGTGTTCCGGTGTGTTTCCCAGTGTTCCGGTGTGTTTCCCAGTGTTCCGGTGTGTTTCCCAGTGTTCCAATGTGTTTCCCAGTGTTCTATAGTGTTTCCCAGTGTTCCATAGTGTTTCCCACTGTTCCCAGTGTTCCATAGTGTTTCCCAGTGTTCTGTAGTGTTTCCAGTGTTCCGTAGAGTTGCCAGTATTCCGATGTGTTTCCCAGTGTTCCGTAGAGTCCATAGAGTTCCGTAGTGTTGCCAGTTTTCCGTAGTGTCCCCAGAGTTCTGTAGTGTTCCCAGTGTTCCATAGGGATGTGATCCGCCCACTTCCCCTTCACTAATTGCCTTTTTAATGGGGCTGCCTGTTCCTTGTATCACCCATTCACCCGCTCAAGCGCTATTAGTACCCAACATTAGACCACTTGTACCAAATCAAAAGATACCTGACCCTTGGGTCCTGGATCCCAGACGGGACAGATCGCACACTAGACTGCGGGGGAAGAAAAAACAATAACAACTTTGTTTTGAAGTGTCCATCCAACCTACCAGTGAAGCGGATCATTTGAAGAAAACCATATGCACCGGCATCTGCTTTCTCGTGACTTCTAGCAAACTGAACGGCAGAGTATCCACAGAGTCTAGAGAAGCGCTGTGCACTGAGCCACTGTTTTTAAATGCAATAGCCATCTGTCTCTCTTTTCTTCGGCAGCGAGAGCTTTTCTTGGCAAGGCACAAGCCACTCTTCTACGACTTTCTGAAATAAAACAGTCTCCACAGACAAGTTAAATGGCAACTGCTCATCCAACTATAGCCCCCAAAATCTGAGAGAAAACAGGCAACATTGGAAGTACAAAATGTGGGACATTGTAAAGTAGACAAAATACTTTTTTTAAAGTATTTTTTATTTAACCTTTATTTAACCAGGTTGGCCAGGTGAGAACACCTTTATTTAACCAGGTAGGCCAGTTGAGAACAAGTTCTCATTTACAACTGCAACCTGGCCAAGATAAAGCAAAGCAGTGCGACAAAGACAACAACAACACAGAGTTACACATAAACAAACGTACAGTCAATAACACAATTTTTTTTACAGTGTGTGCAAATATATAAGAGTAGGGAGGTAGGTAGTTCTCATTGTAGACAAATCTCATTGTAGACAGATCTCATTGTAGACAGATTTCATTGTAGACAGATCTCATTGTAGGCAGATCTCATTGTAGGCAGATCTCAATGTAGGCAGATCTCATTGTAGGCAGTTCTCATTGTAGACAGATCTCATTGTAGGCATATCTCATTGTAGGCATATCTCATTGTAGGGAGATCTCATTGTAGGCAGATCTCATTGTAGGCAGATCTCATTGTAGGCAGATCTCATTGTAGGGAGATCTCATTGTAGGCAGATCTCATTGCAGGCAGATCTCATTGTAGGCAGATCTCATTGTAGGCAGATCTCATTGTAGGCAGATCTCATTGTAGACAGATCTCATTGTAGGGAGATCTCATTGTAGGCAGATCTCATTGTAAAAAGGGGTCCAGATATGATGCTTATGACACTGCCAGCATATGAAATCAACTGAATATTATCAGACACACATGGCTGAGGCACTGTTCTGTTCACACCACGAAGTTCGTCTGACCATTATCCCTATTCATGTTAAAAATACTAGGAAAATGGCGGCGTATAGTTTTCGGCATTAGTATGTGGCGGCAGATAGCCTCGGCAGGTAGCCTAGCGGTTAAGAGCGTTGGGTCAGTAACCATAATAAATCATTTGGTGGGGCGCTTGTATTTGTCCTATTTTACACACGTACAAGTGTGTATTAATAAGTATGTGTGAAAGGTCGCTGGCTTGAATCTCTGAGCAAAAGAGGTGAAAAATCTGTCGATGTGCCCTTGAGCAAGGCTCCTCTGGATAAGAGCGTCTGCTAAATGACCTAAAATGTAAATGTACATTATACACCCAATACAATTCAACCTCACTTTTCATCCCCACACAACTCCACCCAGATTGTCCCCTAATTCCACAAAAGGAAATGGAGTTAAACACTGGAGAGGAAATGAGAGGAGAAGTTAAATTAAAGCTTTCATCTCTGTCTCTTTTCAGGTTTATAATGGCTAGCTGCTAATGAGGGCTACGTCTGTAGCTTGGACTGAATGGGAGAGGAGGGACTCTTGAGAGCCTGCTTCACTCTGTCTATTTAACTGTCTGTGTTCAAGCTAGACAATACACGCTGTACGTGACATGAAATGCATATAGTGGGTTAATGTGTAATTCAGTATACTGGAAATGGTGGTTGGTGGGGTTGATAATGAGTCCACGTTGCAATCCCTCGATTAGATAGTAAAGATGTCCCATTCCACTGACCTCCCTGTAGTTTAGTTATTATAGATGTCTTAATAGCTCTACTAACAGACTCAACTTTCATATTTTTTGTTAAATTGCATAGTCCCGAAAGCTTTAAAAAAAAAACTGCTTTTCCAAGCTTTGTTGGCATTGATAACTCTGCTAATGACAGTATGAATACGGGAATGTTCCACTCACCTTCAGGGCAGAGAGGAAGTGACCAATACAAGCTTTTTACTAATTGATGAAAATAACACCCTGAGCCCCCTGTCACGGCCCAGTAAAGGAGCGAGGTGTTGTGAGAGTCGGGGCTGACGGGGCTCCTGCAGGTGCCTATTGTGTGTACTCACCATGAGAGGTTTAGTTTAGGAGTTGGAGGGGAGGCCACTCTCCATAAGAGGTTTAAGAGAAGGAGGGTACGAGGGGAGGCGGCTGGTTTGAACACGACCACTAGAAAAGGACCAGGGTTGGATTAGCTTGTTCCCATCGGTATGGGGCTATTCGTTTGGTAACGTCATTAGATGGCATTAAAGCGTTTCGCTTTTTCTTCCTTTATTCCCTCCAAACTCCCACAATGCCCTTGGGGATTAGTTGACTAGGAGCTTTAATTAACAGACTGCAGTTTATCTATATTGATTGGACTGCAAAATGATGTTATTCCTTAGCTGCCGTTTGCTTTGATGGACTAGGAACTCGGGAACAAGAGAGGACAAACGGATTAGTTACACCTTATAAAAAAAAAAGATGTTCAACTTTTTCTACTGAAAGATGAAATGTTTAAAAAAACTTTACATGTACTGTAAACTGAAATGTTGGAAATTTATTTTTTACAGTGATCCAAAATTCTCAAATACTGACATAGTATTTTCCATACAGTTTCAAAGAAATGGCAACTTCTGTGATGGTAATATTTTTTTAAATTTTTTACTATTTTTTTGTTGAATTTTTTACCCCTTTTTCTCCCCAATTTCGTGGTATCCAATTGTTGTAGTAGCTACTATCTTGTCTCATCACTACAACTCCCGTACGGGCTCGGGAGAGACAAAGGTTGAATGTCATGCGTTCTCCAATACACAACCCAACCCAACCCAACCAAGCGCGCATCCAACCCGGAAGCCAGCCGCACCAATGTGTCGTAGGCTACACCATGCACCCGGCAACCTTGGTTAGCGCGCACTGCACCCGGCCCGCCACAGGAGTCGCTGGTGCGTGATGAGACAAGGAGATCCCTACCGACCAATCCCTCCCTAACCCGGACAACGCTAGGCCAATTGTGAGTCGCCCCACGGACCTCCAGGTTGCGGCCGGTTACGACAGAGCCTGGGCGCAAACCCAGGAACTCTGATGGCACAACTGGCACTGCAGTACAGCGCCCTTAACCAGTGCGCCACCCGGAAGGCCACGGTAATATTTTTATCACATACACATGAACTGGTTCTGTAGAGGTGTCACGGCCTTTGCTGGAAGAAGACCAAGGTGCAGCGTGGTGAGCGTACATTTTTCCTTTATTTAAAATGACGCCATCAAAACAATAAACCATACAAAATGACCGTGACGCTTCAGCGCAATAGTGCCACAAACAAAGACAACTTCCCACACAGAAAGGAGGGAAAAGGGCTACCTAAGTCTGGTTCCCAATCAGAGACAACGATAGACAGTTGTCCCTGATTGAGAACCATACCCGGTCAAAACAAAGAAATACAAAAACATAGAAAATAGAAGATAGAATGCCCACCCAAATCACACCCTGACCAAACCCCAAAATAGAGACATAACAAGCTCTAAGGTCAGGGCGTGACAAGAGATCTTAATCATTATCGCCATATTTTAAGGCTTCCTTGTCTAGCTAAGATTATTGAATCATTGGTAAATGTACAACTTTGCTCTTTTTCTTCTTCTCAGAAATGTAATTTGAATGTTAACCAATCAGGGTTTAGGCCTGGGCATAGCACTATTACAGCTACCACTTTAGTTGTTATGATCTTGACCTGTCAAAAGCTTTTGATACTGTTGATCGTGCTATGTTATTGAATACTTTGTCCTCGATAGGCCTGAGCTCTGACACCTGTTCATGGTTTAATGACTATCTTAGTGATAGTACTCAGGCCATTGTGATTTATGGGGTTAAGTCTCTGTATATCTTGAAATACATAAAGGTGTACCTTAGGGGTACATTTTGGGAACGATTCTCTTCAATATACACTACCGGTCAAAAGTTTACTCAATCAAGGGTTTTTCTTTATTTTTACTATTTTCGACATTGTAGAATAATAGTGAAGACCCTCAAAACTATGAAATAATACATATGGAATCATGTAGTAACCAAAAAAGTGTTAAACAAATCAAAATATGTTTTATATTTGAGATTCTTCGAATAGCCACCCTTTAACTTGATGACAGCTTTGCACACTCTTGGCATTCTCTAGCTTCATGAGGTAGTCACCTGGAATGCATTTCAATTAACAGGTGTGCCTTCTTAAAAGTGAATTTTTTAAATTTCTTTCCTTCTTAATGCAATTGAGCCAATCATTTGTGTTGTGACAAGGTAGGGGGGTATACAGAAGATAGCCCTATTTGGTAAAATATGAGTGGCAGGTAGCCTAATGATTAGAGCTATGGACTAGTAACCGAAATGTTACAAGATCGAATCCCTGAGCTGACAAGGTAAAAATCTGTTGTTCTGCCCCTGAACAAGGCATTAACCCACCGTCATTAAAAATAAGAATTTGTTCTTAACTGACTTGCCTAGTTAAATAAAGGTTAAAAAAAGACCTGGTCCATATTATGACAAGAACAGCTCAAATAAGCAAAGAGAAACAAAAGTCCTTCATTACTTTATGACATGAAGGTCAGTCAATACGGAACATTTCAAGAACTTTGAAAGTTTTTTCAAGTGCAGTTGCAAAAACCATCAAGCGCTATGATGAAACTGGCTCTCATGAGAACCGCCACATGAATGGAAGACCCAGAGTTACCTCTGCTGCAGAGGATACGTTCATTAGAATTACCAGCGTCAGAAATTTCAGCACAAATAAATGCTTCGCAGAGTTCAAGTAACAGACACATATCAACATCACCTGTTCCGAGGAGACTGCTTGAATCAGGCCTTTATGGTCAAATTTCTGCAAAGAAACCACTACTAAAGGACACCATGAGACATGCTTGGGCCATGAAACACGAGCAATGGACATTAGACTGGTGGAAATCTGTCCTTTGGTCTGGATTCCAAATTTGAGATTTTTGGTTCCAACCACCGAGTCTTTTTGAGATGCAGAGTAGGTGAAAGGATGATCTCCGCATATGTGGTTTCCACCGTAAAGCATGGAGGAGGAGGTGTGATGGTGTGGAGGTGCTTGTCTGGTGACACTGCCAGTGATTTATTTAGAATTCAAGGCACACTTAACCAGCGTGGCTACCACAGTATTCTACAGCGATACGCCATCCCATCTGGTTTGGGCTTAGTGGGACTGTCATTTGTTTTTCAACAGGACAATGACCCAACACACCTCTAGGCTGTGTAAGGGCTATTTGACCAAGAAGGAGAGTGATGGAGTGCTGCATCAGATGACCTGGCCTCCACAATCACCCAACCTGGGACCACAGAGTGAAAGAAAAGCAGTCAACAAGTGCCCAGCATATGATATCATTCAAGACTGTTGGAAAAGCATTCCAGGTGAAGCTGGTTGAGAGAATGCCAAGTGTGTGCAAAGCTTTCATCAAGGCAAAGGGTGGCTATTTGAAGAATCTCAAATATAAAATATATTTTGATTTGTTTAACACTTTTCTGGTTACTACATGATTCCATATGAGTTATTTCTGTGATGTCTTCACCATTATTCTACATTGTACAAAATAGTAAAAATAAAGAAAAATCCTTGAATGAGTAGGGGTTCTAAAACTTTCCTTTGTCCTGATCTTTTCCACAGTCTGGTTGGACCCACAGTTTCAGGAATATGTCTACACATGATATTAACATGTGTCTAATATCCACCCGCAGTGTGTCCAGATTTCTTGGTCCCTCCCTGTATGCAAATTATTGGCCGGCTATTCTTTCAGAAAATTATATTCAAGACATTGATCCAATAAGTCAATGGTGCCACTTGATTGATGAATGATTTTAGAAGGTGGGATAATGTTGATTTCAATGGTTTCACTATCCAGATTTGTCTACACTTGTAAGATCCAGACACAATGGGTCCCTGACTACCTCCGGAGATGGTCAAGAAGATCTGATCACAATCAGATCACAATATGTCTTTAAATCATCTAGACCTACAGTATCTGAAAATGTGGGCAGTCAGAATGTGGACAAGATGAGGACAAAGGATACTTGTTATGACCAGGTATAAACATGGTTTAAGAGGTCATTGATCCTGACACTAATTTCCACCTCCACTAACACCCTCCTTCATCCAAACCAGAACAGGCCACCAACATTCCCTTTAATCCAGACCAGAACAGGCCACCAACATTCCCTTTAATTCAGACCAGAACAAGCCACTAACATTCCCTTTAATCCAGGCCAGAACAGGCCACTAACATTCTCCTTCATCCAGACCAGAACAGGCCACTAACATTCCCTTTAATCCAGACCAGAACAGGCCACCAACATTCCCTTGAATCCAGACCAGAACAGGCCACTAACATTCCCTTTAATCCAGGCCAGAACAGGCCACTAACACTCCCTTTAATACAGACCAGAACAGGCCACCAACATTCTCCTTCATCCAGACCAGAATAGGCCACTAACGTTCTCCTTCATCCAGACCAGAATAGGCCACTAGCATTCTCCTTCATCCAGACCAGAACAGGCCACTAACGTTCTCCTTCATCCAGACCAGAACAGGCCACTAACGTTCTCCTTCATCCAGACCAGAACAGGCCACTAACATCCTCATTCATCCAGACCAGAACAGACCACTAACGTCCTCATTCATCCAGACCAGAGCAGACCACTAACATTCCCCTTAATCCAGACCAGAACAGGCAACTAATGTCTTCATTCATCCAGACCAGAGCAGGCCACCAATGTCCTTATTCATCCAGACCAGAAC